>NC_084569.2:22519958-22524958 GCF_033978685.3 Nerophis lumbriciformis
GGAATTTTGACGGTGGAGCCTTGCTGTACATTCAAATGCTTTCTATCAGGCATACTTGCTTGGTTGGAATGGAAAATTGGAACATTACCAAGAGGGAATCCTACTGAGTCCTCTCAAAGTGCTGCTTGACTGCTTGTGTCCCTACCAAGTGTTTAGGCCGGCTCAGAGCCGTGACAAACTACTTCCTTAACGTAAATGACCGCCATAACCACAACACCAGGGAGAGCTCCACTAACCACGTTAAACCCAGATTCCGATCTAACAAAGGTCTTAACTCATTCTCCTTCTATGCCACATCAATATGGAATGCACTCCCAACAGGTGTAAAAGAAAGGGCATCTCTATCCTCCTTCAAAACCGCACTAAAACAACACCTCCAGTCAACCTCAACCCTTGACTAACACCCTCCCCCTTCCACATCCCACCTTCCCGGATTGTAAATAAACAAATGTAAATAATCAAATGTATATACTTGTTCTTATGCTTTCTGAACTCACTGTGTTCTCTGCTCGCTGTACATATCCTACCAAGTCAGACCTACACTGTTTCAATGTCCATTTCTCTGATGATGCAATTGTTGATGACTTAAGTGCTGATATCAACTAAACCCTCCTCATCCCACCCCCCGGATTGTAAATATTGTACATAATGTAAATAATTCAATGTATATACTCTGATGATTAACTTGTGTGATGACTGTATTATGATGATAGTATATATTTGTACCATAAATTGATTTATGTGGACCCCGACTCAAACAAGTTGAAAAACTTATTCGGGTGTTACCATTTAGTGGTCAATTGTACGGAATATGTACTGTACTGTGCAATCTACTAATAAAAGTTTCAATCAATCAATCAAAAAAACGTAACTTGCAACCGAGGTATTGAAATATTGCACCATTTATGTGAGTCAATATCAACCGAATTTGGTCGGTGCCCATGAAAGTACCGATTTAGTACCCATCCCTACTGTATACCGTAAATGCCCTGATTATGGCCAAATGTTTATTTACCTTTACTGCAAAAATGATAAATGCCTTGATAATTGAAACTGACATCACATATTTACAGTTTTGCTCTTCAACATATCTAAAAAAGGAGTAGGCATATGTAGATCTTATTCAATTGAACACATTTGTTTCCTTCTTGTATTCAATTTGTAGCATTGACCAATCTTTTTGCGATGATAAAAAAAAATTAAGATGTATAATGGCAGGGATAACAAGGAAAGCTGCAACATAACCAATGGAGTAACAGGTAGGATTTTAAACAACAGTACGGCTAGTGCAACTAAGCTGAGTGGCACATCCAACATTTTAAAGCACATGCAGCAATAGATAAGGCTGCTGGACGCTCACCCCTCCATGATACTTTAAATGCAGATACTGCCACCTTGTGGAGTTCATAAAAAACAGCAGCCTTTTCAATCAGTCAAAATCCACCAAAACTTTATTTATCGAGCACTTTTCGTACACAGGCAAGTGCTTTACACCAATGAAAAAAAAAAAGAAAAAGAAAAAGAACACACGCACATACAGCACAATTACAAGACATGGGGCGAAAACAAATATAATATAAAGTATAATATTAAAAAATATATATGTATAATTTTTAATAGAAATATGAATTTTTGAATAGTAAAATATTGATCAATAAGAACATTAAATAGTAAAAATAGAAGTAATAGTAGCAATAAATAAAATAGAAAATAATAGCATAAAAAATAAGAAACTTAAGAGTTTAAGATGTTTAGTAAAAAGCCTGATTTAAAAAAAAAGTGTCTTTGAGCTTTTAAAAATAAAAAAATATTTTGCAAAACTGCTTTTCTCACCCAACTGTATTGGCTGATACAGGTGAAGCCTCTCCTGATGGTCGCCCGCCAGGAGGAGATCTACAAGGCTAAAGAGGAAGAACTGCGTGTGGCGGTGGAGAAGGTCAAAGACATGGAGGGCAAGGTCAAAGATCTGGAAGGGAAGATGTTCACTCTGTCACAGGAGAAGAGCGACCTCGCCCTAGCGTTGGCTGCTGTGAGTGCATCTCAGTTCTGTTCATGTCCAAAACATGGTAAAAAGTATTTTCACACACTCCAGAATCGCGTAGAAAGTCTTCTCAGGAGAGTGGAAACTGCAAATAGGGGACCAACTCTTGAATTGTGGTCTAATACCAGGTGTCCCATCCCATGACTTGTATCCATACATTGCATTATGCATTCTGATTTTCCACCTTGTCTGCCTACAGGAGCAGGACACTCTAGGTGATGCAGAGGAGCGCTGCACCCAGCTGATGCACCAAAAAATCCAGCTGGAGGAGTCAGTGCAGGTACGTGGCGGGCCGGCGGGGGGTGGTCCCGATCCGATACTGGTATCCAAAATCACCAAAAAAAACCACGCATCAGATGATACCGGCTTGCATGTGAATACTCGGATATAATGTAAGCTACGATACGAGCAGTCATTTACAAAAGGTACAAATGCTAGCGTAGCAGCTACACAACAGCTAAGCACACAATAGCACACAAGACAGGCATACATAAGTGTCCTTAATTGAACAATATTGCAGTCCAAAATAATGTGTCCAAATAAACAGTATCAAAAAAAAATATCATCGCATATTACTTACAGATGATACAAAGTCTCCGAAACAGAAATGTATTAGACAGTGTCCAGTAACAAACGAGTCAGCATTTTCAACTTACTGTGTCATGAGCTTAACTTTATGAATTAAATTTGTAACCACCAAGTGTCGCCAAAAATAAATTACCACTCCACTTCAAAAGCATAAATCTGTCATAAGGTTAGTGTTACCATTGTCTGAATACGGTATTTTCTGTGCTATAGAGCGCATTTAAGCCGTACCCACCAAATTTTAGAATAAATAAATATGTTTACATATACTAGCTGCAGGGCAGCACGGTGGAAGAGGGGTTAGTGCGTCTGCCTCACAATACGAAGGTCCTGAGTAGTCGTGAGTTCAATCCCAGCCTCGGGATCTTTCTGTGTGGAGTTTGCATGTTCTCCCCGTGACTGCGTGGGTTCCCTCCGGGTACTCCGGCTTCCTCCCACCTCCAAAAACATGCACCTGGGGATAGGTTGATTGGCAACACTAAATTGGCCCTAGTGTGTGAATGTGAGTGTGAATGTTGTCTGTCTATCTGTGTTGGCCCTGCGATGAGGTGGCGACTTGTCCAGGGTGTACCCCGCCTTCCGCCCGATTGTAGCTAAGATAGGCTCCAGCGCCCCCCGCGACCCCGAAGGGAATAAGCGGTAGAAAATGGATGGATGGATGGATACTAGCTGCACCGGACTATAAGCCGCATGTATTTACCGGTACAAAAGATTTTATAAATGTTTATTTACATACCTTGTTTCCAAATGGTGCTGGTCACACGGCAGTAAAACGGCTGATCAAACAAAACAGAAGTCATCGTCATGGACCCGCTAGCTGCGGATACTAGTTCTCCAATCAGCTAAACAGACTCAACTCCACGGTGACATTTTGGTGGATTTACCAAACTGAAACAATGCCATTGTAAGGTAATAATCCTAACACAGGCACTTTTAAACATGTTAGCATATTTTCTAATCCTAACGACGCTAGCTTGGTTACATTACGATAGCACGTACCATTATGCATGAAAACATTCCTACAGACATCACACATGGGACAGTTCAGGAAGTATGAATTGTAAAACTTACAAAAGTTGCTTGGAGTTATGAATGCCCTTTTCGATCAGAAACGGCCTATAGTTTGGAAAATTTGGTAATTTCATTTGATCAAGCCTTTTCTAGCAAAGTATGTAATATGATTTATGCTAAAATCTTATCAGACGAATATCCGTATCGGCTAATACTTAAGGCTATAATATCAGTATCAGTAAAAGTAAATACACCCCTAATTATTGCACCACATTTTTCATTTCTATTAAGCTAAAACAACACAATCTAGCTAAAAATGCTTGTGTGTGACAACTAAAATTATCTCTAGGATATGCGAGAGCGCCTGGAAGAAGAAGAAGGCAACGCAGCCTCTCTCCACTCCCAGAGGAGACAGCTAGAGGGAGAAATAAATGAGCTGAAAAGCGACCTGGAGTCACTGGAGTCTACGCTGACCAAGACCGAGAAGGAGAAACAGGTGTGAGGACCACGATGAGGAGACGGCAAATAAGTGAGAAAACCGATTCTGTGCTTTGTTTAGGGTTTGGACCTCAAGGTTCGAACCATAACCGGAGACCTCAACCAGCGAGATGACCACATCGCCAAGCTTCAGAAGGAAAAGAGAGCTCTGGAAGAACTGCAACAGGTGGACTTACAACAATACTACCATAAAAAAAGAAAACCCCTAAATATTTACAACTTGTTTGGCTGATAAGTGCACCTCAAAATGTATTGTTTGAATTGGAATTGAACAACAAAACTCGTGTGTCACAACAGAAAATATACACAGTCCCAGAACTGATACAACAACCTATGAGAGTTTGCTGAGAGGTTGTATTGAATGTCCAAGGGTTATAGTTAGGAGAAGGAATGAGTGGGACGATGCACCAAAGTTCACAGAGTGTGCGGGGGACAGGCCAGTAGTTTCTGCCAGTTAGGTGGACACTAGGTTCAAGCTCGCCATCGATTGGTTCCAAATAGAAACACCTGGCCTGCAGTACAACAAAAGGACCATTAAATCATCTAAATTAGCACCAGAGGCTTCTTTAACTTTAGCTTTATACTCAATTTCCATGTGCATACATTCTTAAATAATCATTAAATGCATAAATTACAAATAAACATCAAGTGCTTGACAAACCAGTCAAAAGTGCTATAGTGTGCTATAGGGCTATATATCAAGTTTGTAAGATATATCGATATATTTTTAAACAAGATATGAATTAAGAAAATATCATAATATAAATTTTCAAGCGGGCAATTTATATATTAAAAAAACTAGTGGAAGATGGCAGAGGGATTTTCTTCCTTATATTTTTCAATGTAGACAACGTCCAGGAAACCC
>NC_084569.2:22529958-22632458 GCF_033978685.3 Nerophis lumbriciformis
CATGTGCAGTCAAAATAAATTGTGTGCTTGATCTGCGTTTATACAAGATTATTTTTTGTGATTAATCACATGAGTTAACTCGTTATTTTTGACGGTTTCAAATCAAAGTCTTTGTGTTACTAGCATTTATTAGAATCAACATGTCAACTTTTTTGGCTCTACGTTTCCCATTTTTGAGTTTTTATTTTTATTTTTGTGGGCCCATTAAAAACTAACCATGGGGCCACACTTTGGACACCCCTTCCCTTGTGAGGATATCTTGCCATCCTAATAAAAATCGAGGTCCAAACGTATGTCAGCAACTGTAGACAGGATGCACCTAATAATTTTTACTGTATTTTAGTGATATGTAATTTGATTGTACGATTTTGAATGTCTTTCAGGGCCGAATTGAGGAGCTGGAGGAAGAACTGGAGGCTGAAAGAGCCATGAGAGCCAAGGTTAGATCGCTTAAAGGCGTATTGTAAACCAGGGGTGTCTAAAACTAAAAGTTCGAAAAGAAACAGCACATCATTCACTTATATGACCCAATCCAAACAACCTTCCCTAGTCATGACATAAAAAAATAAAATAAAAGCAACCAACACAATCTGCTCACTGAACTTTGTGGATATCATTAAAGAAAATGTTAAAGAGCTATACAAAATTCTAAATTACACCCATTTTAAATCCTTTATTATGCATGATGGTAAAGATGCAAAACACTCTGTTCGCACTTATCCATGTTTTTTACTGCTTGGTATTTTTGATTGATTACAAAACATTTTTATGAGGTCGTCACGGAAATAAGCAAGGTAGGAGTCGAACTTTCACATACTCTTAATATTAATTTATATTAATTATTAATTATATATCCATTTTATTTATATAATATTTATTAATATAATATGTGTATATATAACTTTAAATGCAGTCGGCTTTCGGCCCAATGCGCTGAAATAAATGTGTGTTCTCTGATAGGTGGAGAAACAAAGAGCAGAGCTGTCACGTGACCTGGATGACCTCAGCGATAGACTAGAAGAGGCGGGAGGGGCCACTGTGGCACAGGTGAGTTCCGACTGTCCCTACTGGCTCACAGAAGCTTCAACCAGGAACTTCCCTCAGATTGAGCAGAACAGGAAGCGGGAGACGGACCTGCTGAAGCTGAGGCGAGAGCTGGATGAAGCCGCTCTCCAGTCGGAGGCCACGGCGGCGGCGCTGAGGAAAAAGCACTCGGACGCCGTGGCGGAGCTCGGCGAGCAGCTGGAGAACCTGACCAGACTGAGGGTAAAGCTGGAGAAGGACAAGCAGAGCATGAAGGCGGAGATCGAAGATCTCAACGCCACCGTGGAGGCCACTCAAAAAGCTAAGGTACAGTTTGAGAGGCACGAGCTACAAGAAATGGAATTCACCTTCTTGTGTTTGCAGATGAACGCTGAGGTCCACTCCCACAAGATGGAGGACAACCTGGCTGAGGCCAACACTCGTCTGGCTGAGATGGAGCGCACCCAGATTGAGCTCAACGCTACTAAAATCCACCTGACTGGTACGCACACACACACGCTTGCTTTAAATGGCGATGGTGTGACATTTATTTCTGTCTGTGCAGCGGAGAATAACGATCTGAGCAGGGAGTTGGAGGACGTGCAGAGCAAGATGACCCAGGCCAGCAGGCTGAAGGCCTCGCTCATGCTGCAGGTGGACGAGCTCAGGCGGCAGGTGGACGAGGAAAACAAGGTATATAAAGGCAACACACCTTACAGTGAGTGACTCCACGCTAACAACAATGTTGTGCTGTGGTCCTCACCGCCCTTCTGCAGGGTCGCAACACAGCAGTGGTGGCCTTGGCAAACGCCCGCCATGACCTCTCGCTGCTCAAAGAGCAGCTGGAGGAGGAGTCCGAGGCCCGTGGAGAGATGCAACGCCTCGTGTCCAAACTTAATGCCGACGTCACCACCTGGAGGAGCAAATACGAGACAGACGCCATTCACCGTACCGAGGAGCTGGAAGAGACCAAGTAGGTTCAAATGATAAGAAATATGGACTTTCTTAACATTTTTGTAGCAACAATTTGCTCACTTTTGATGTATTCATTTATTCATGGGTATTCAAATATCCTTATCATACCAGTTTAGAATTTTGATACTTCCTGTCTGCAGTTTTGACACTTACTAACCGACAACAGTTACACTTTTGTAATTAACCATGCATTTTGTGGCACAATCAACATGTAAAAAACATGCTTCTTTGACATAACACACGCATTTATGTGACAAAGTACACATTCACTGTAACTCCATGTACACACAACAGAATATCATGAGACCCATGCATTTTATGATTTTTTATGCATAAAAATGTGTGCCTTCTGTGGCAAATGAGACATGCAAACATATGGATGTATGTGACAAAATAAACATTCACCCTAATTAGATATACAAACAAATGCAATACATGGCAGAATATTATGAAAATATATGCATTTTATGATGTTAATTACATGTTAACATGTATGTATTTTGTGACGATGTAGATATTTAAACAAATACATTTTGTGATCAAATAGAAATTTAAATTTAGGGTATTTTGTATGAAAATAGCCCTAACAAATTGCATGATTACATTTTTATGACAAATCATACACAAACACATACAATTTATGGCATACTGATCCAACACATAAGCACATTTATTGATGCATGAGAAATACAAACACGTGCATTTTAGGACATATTAGACATGTAAAAATGTGTGTTTGAGACTTTATCCAAACTTGTATTTTGTGACAAATTCAACATACAGCAACACACATTTTGTATGAAATTAGGCACACTAACATGTTTTAGAGACAAATTATACACACAAAAACATGCCTTTTATCATGTAATGTCCATGAAAATTTGTGTGCATTTTGCAACAAATTCAACGTACAACAACATATTTTGTAGGAAATTAGGCATACAAACACATGTCTTAGGGACAAATTATACAAACAAAACATGCCTTTTATCATGTAATAGCCATGATAATGTGTGTGCATTTTGCAACAAATTCAACATACAACAATATATATATATGTGTATATATGTAAATGCATATACACTACAATCCAAAAGTTTGGACACACCTTCTCATTCAATGCATTTTCTTTATTTTCATGACTATTTACATTGTAGATTGTCACTGAAGGCATCAAAACTATGAATGAACGCATGTGGGGTTATGTACTTAACAAAAAAGGTGAAATAACTGCAAACATGTTTTATATTCTAGTTTCTTCAAAATAGCCACCCTTTGCTCTGATTATGGCTTTGCACACTCTTGGCATTCTCTCGACGAGCTTCAAGAGGTAGTCACCTGAAATGGTTTTCACTTCACAGGTGTCATAGTTTTGATGCCTTCAGTGACAACCTACAATGTAAATAGTCATTAAGATAAAGAAAATGCATTGAATGAGAAGGTGTGTCAAAACTTTTGGACTGTAGTGTATAAGTATATGTATGTATGTATATGTGGAAGCAGTGCCTGGGGAATCTGTGGCGGGCTCTCCTATTTCTGGGGCAGAGGTTGCTGAGGTAGTTAAAAAGCTCCTCGGTGGCAAGGCCCCGGGGGTGGATGAGATCCGCCCGGAGTTCCTTAAGGCTCTGGATGCTGTGGGGCTGTCTTGGTTGACAAGACTCTGCAGTATCGCGTGGACATCGGGGACGGTACCTCTGGATTGGCAGACCGGGGTGGTGGTTCCTCTCTTTAAGAAGGGGAACCGGAGGGTGTGTTCCAACTATCGTGGGATCACACTCCTCAGCCTTCCCGGTAAGGTTTATTCAGGTGTACTGGAGAGGAGGCTACGCCGGATAGTCGAACCTCGGATTCAAGAGGAACAGTGTGGTTTTCGTCCTGGTCGTGGAACTGTGGACCAGCTCTATACTCTCGGCAGGGTCCTTGAGGGTTCATGGGAGTTTGCCTAACCAGTCTACATGTGCTTTGTGGACTTGGAGAAGGCATTCGACCGTGTCCCTCGGGAAGTCCTGTGGGGAGTGCTCAGAGAGTATGGGGTATCGGACTGTCTGATTGTGGCTGTCCGCTCCCTGTACGATCAGTGTCAGAGCTTGGTCCGCATTGCCGGCAGTAGGTCAGACACGTTTCCAGTGAGGGTTGGACTCCGCCAAGGCTGCCCTTTGTCACCGATTCTGTTCATTACTTTTATGGACAGAATTTCTAGGCGCAGTCAAGGCGTTGAGGGGATCCGGTTTGGTGGCTGCAGGATTAGGTCTCTGCATTTTGCGGATGATGTGGTCCTGATGGCTTCATCTGGCCAGGATCTTCAGCTCTCGCTGGATCGGTTCGCAGCCGAGTGTGAAGCGACTGGGATGAGAATCAGCACCTCCAAGTTCGAGTCCATGGTTCTCGCCCGGAAAAGGGTGGAGTGCCATCTCCGGGTTGGGGAGGATACACTGCCCCAAGTGGAGGAGTTCAAGTACCTAGGAGTCTTGTTCACGAGTGGGGGAAGAGTGGATCGTGAGATCGACAGGCGGATCGGTGCGGCATATTCAGTAATGCGGACGCTGTATCGATCCGTTGTGGTGAAGAAGGAGCTGAGCCGGAAGGCAAAGCTCTCAATTTACCGGTCGATCTACGTTCCCATCCTCACTTATTGTCATGAGCTTTGGGTTATGACCGAAAGGACAAGATCACGGGTACAAGCGGCCGAAATGAGTTTCCTCCGCCGGGTGGCAGGGCTCTCCCTTAGAGATAGGGTGAGAAGCTCTGTCATCCGGGGGGAGCTCAAAGTAAAGCCGCTGCTCCTCCACATCGAGAGGAGCCAGATGAGGTGGTTCGAGCATCTGGTCAGGATGCCACCCGAACGCCTCCCTAGGGAGGTGTTTAGGGCACGTCCGACCGGTAGGAGGCCACGGGGAAGACCCAGGACACGTTGGGAAGACTATGTCTCCCGGCTGGCCTGGGAACGCCTCGGGATCCCCCGGGAAGAGCTGGACGAAGTGGCTGGGGAGAGGAAAGTCTGGGCTTCCCTGCTTAGGCTGCTGCCCCCGCGACCCGACCTCGGATAAGCGGAAGAAGATGGATGGATGGATGGATGTATTTATGTATATATTAGGGGTGTGGGAAAAAATCGATTCGAATTCAAATCGTGATTCTCATGTTGTGCAATTCAGTATCGATTCTCATTTTTCAAAAATCGATTTTTTTTTATTTAATTTATTTATTTTTTTAATATTTTTATTTTTTTAATTAATCAATCCAACAAAACAATACACAGCAATACCATAACAATGCAATCCAATTCCAAAACCAAACCCGACCCAGCAACACTTGAGAGGACACACAAACACGACACAGAACAAACCAAAAGTAGTGAAACAAAAATGAATATTATCAACAACAGTATCAAAATTAGTTACAATTTCAACAAAACATTGATTAAAAATCCCTCATTGACATTATCATTAGACATTTATAAAAAAAATAAAATAAAAAAAGATATAAATAGTGTGACAGTGGCTTACACTTGCATCGCATCTCATAAGCTTGACAACACACTGTGTCCAATATTTTCACAAAGATAATCCATCCATCCATCCATCTTCTTCCGCTTATCCGAGGTTGGGTCGCGGGGGCAGCAGCCTAAGCAGGGAAGCCCAGACTTTCCTCTCCCCAGCCACTTCGTCCAGCTCTTCCCGGGGGATACTGAGGCGTTCCCAGGCCAGCTGGGAGACATAGTCTTCCCAACGTGTCCTGGGTCTTCCCCGTGGCCTCCTACCGGTTGGACGTGCCCTAAGGGAGGCGTTCATGTGGCATCCTGACCAGATTCCCGAACCACCTCATCTGGCTCCTCTCGATATGGAGGAGCAGTGGCTTTACTTTGAGCTCCTCCCAAATAGCAGAGCTGCTCACCCTATCTCTAAGGGACAGCCCCGCCACCTGGCGGAGGAAACTCATTTCGGCCGCTTGTACCCGTGATCTTGTCCTTTCGGTCATAACCCAAAGCTCATGACCATAGGTGAGGATGGGAACGTAGATCGGCCGGTAAATTGGGAGCTTTGCCTTCCGGCTCAGCTCCTTCTTCACCACAATGGATCGATACAGCGTCTGCATTACTGAAGGCGCCGCACCGATCCGCCTGTCGATCTCACCATCCAGTCTTCCCTTACTCGTGAACAAGACTCCGAGGTACTTGAATTCCTCCACTTGGGGCAGTGTATCCTCCCCAACCCGGAGATGGCATTCCACCCTTTTCCGGGCGAGAACCATGGACTCGGACTTGGAGGTGCTGATTCTCATCCCAGTCGTTTCACACTCGGCTGCGGAACCAATCCAGTGAGAGCTGAAGATCCTGGCCAGATGAAGCCATCAGGACCACATCATCTGCAAAAAGCAGAGACCTAATCCTGCAGCCACCAAACCGGATCCCCTCAACGCCTTGACTGCACCTAGAAATTCTGTCCATAAAAGTTATGAACAGAATCGGTGACAAAGGGCAGCCTTGGCGGAGTCCAACCCTCACTGGAAACGTGTCTGACTTACTGCCGGCAATGCGGACCAAGCTCTGACACTGATCGTACAGGGAGCGGACCGCCACAATCAGACAGTCCGATACCCCATACCAGGGGCGCCGCTAGGGATTTTGGGCCCCATGAAAAGAATCTTTACAGGGCCCCCAACACAGTGTCATTATTTTTTCTGTATTATAATTTCATAATTATTAGGGGCCTCTCTGGGCCCCCCTCCATCATGGGCCCCTAGAATCTGTCTCCTTTACCCCCCCTTTTCGGCTCCCCTGCCCCATACTCTCTGAGCACTCTCCACAGGACTTCCTGAGGGACACGATTGAAAGCACAAAGATAAAAGAAGTAATATATTTGGTTAATTTAATAGTTAAAACAAATGTACATTATTGCAATCAGTTGATAAAACATTGTCCTTTACAATTATAAAAGCTTTTTACAAAAAATCTACTACTCTGCTTGCATGTCAGCAGACTGGGGTAGATCCTGCTGAAATCCTATGTATTGAATGAATAGAGAATCGTTTTGAATCGGAAAAATATCGTTTTTGAATCGAGAATCGCGTTGAATCGGAAAAAAATCGATTTATAATTGAATCGTGACCCCAAGAATCGATATTGAATCGAATCGTGGGACACCCAAAGATTTGCAGCCCTAGTATATATATGTATATATATATATATATATATATATATATATATATATATATATATATATATATATATATATATATATATACATAAAGTCGTGGTCAAAAGTTTACATACACTTGTAAAGAACATAATGTTCTTTGTCTTGATTTTCCAATCATTTCTACCACTCTTATTTTTTTGTGATAGAGTGATTGGAGCACATACTTGATGGTCACAAAAAACATTCATGAAGTTTGGTTCTTTTATGAATTTATTATGGGTCTACTGAAAATGTGACCAAATCTGCTGGTTCAAAAGTATACATACAGCAATGTTAATATTTAGTTACATGTCCCTTGGCAAGTTTCACTGCAATAAGGCGCTTTTGTTAGCCATCCACAAGCTTCTGGCAAGCGTCTGGTAGAATTTTTGACCACTCCTCTTGACAAAATTGGTGCAGTTCAGCTAAATTTGTTGGTTTTCTGACATGGACTTGTTTCTTTAGCATTGTCCACACTTTGGGAAGGCCATTCTAAAACCTTAATTCTAGCCTGATTTAGCCATTCCTTTACCACTGTGTTTGGGGTCATTGTCCTGTTGGAACACCCAACTGCGCCCAAGACCCAACCTCCGGGCTGATGATTTTGGGTTGTACTGAAGAATTTGGAGGTAATCCTCCTTTTTCATTGTCCCATTTACTCTCTGTAAAGCACCAGTTCCATTGGCAGCAAAACAGGCCCAGAGCATAATACTACCACCAACATGCTTGACGGTAGGAATGGTGTTCCTGGGATTAAAGGCCTCACCTTTTCTCCTCCAAACATATTGCAGGGTATTGTGGCCAAACAGCAAAATTTGTGTTTCATCTGACATCACATGGACAAAGATAAGACCTTCTGGGGGAATGTTCTGTGGTCAGATGTTATTTTGCATGCTCTCGGCCCCCAGCCACTTTTTTTTATTCCAATGCAGCCCCCCCCCTCAAAAAGTTTGGACACCCCTGCTCTATACAAAAGGAGCACTGCAATGTTTTTTAGGAATTTGTTGCAAATATGCTTGTTGTTTTGAACTGAACTCGAGGGGCCGGTGTGGTGTCATTCGCGGGCCAGATTTGGCCACCGGGTCGTATGTATACATTTTGCATACATACGTTTCATTCCAATGGCTCCGCCTCTCTCGCAGGCGTAAACTGGCCGTGCGTCTCCAGGAGGCGGAGGAAGCAGCGGAGGCGGCCCAAGCGAGAGCAGCCAGCTTAGACAAGGTCAAGCAAAGGCTGCAGGGAGAGGTGGAAGACCTGACCATAGATCTGGAGAAGGTAAACACTTGTTCAATATGTGTTGAGGTTGTTTGTGTGTTTGTGAAAGATTCCAATCAGGGACATCTCCATCTGTCTCCAGTGCAGCGCAGCAGCCGCCGCTCTGGACAAGAAGCAGCGTGTGTTCGACAAGCTGGCGGCCGAGTGGAGCTGCAAGAACGAGGAGCTCCAGGTGGAGCTGGAAAGCAGTCAGAAGGAGAGCCGCTCTTACATGACGGAGCTCTACAAGCTGAAGACAGCCTATGAGGAGAGCCGGGATCACATAGAGACCATCCGCAAGGACAACAAAACCCTCTCAGGTGCCGTAGATGCTGGGTGAAGCCGCCATGTTTGTGCCGTCGCTTATCGGCTTGAGTTTTCCCCACCGTAGAGGAGATCAAGGAGCTGGTAGACCAGCTCGGGGAAGGAGGCCGCAGCTTCCACGAGCTGCAGAAGGCCAAGAAGAAACTGGAAGTGGAGAGGGAAGAGCTGCAGATGGCTCTGGAGGAGGCGGAAACTTCACTGGAGGCATTGAGAAATACCAAATACAAAGTGGAGAAGAAGATGTCAAAATGGTTGTGTGTGCTGCTTCCAGGTGGAGGAAGGCAAGCTCGTGCGTGCGCAGCTGGAGTTGGCCCAAGTCAAGGCTGACATCGACCGCAGAATCCACGAGAAGGAGGAGGAGTTCGAAGTGACCAGGTAACAACTGACTGGCCTTCTCGCACCGGAGGGACCATGATTGAACCAGGTGTGTTGCAGGAAGAACCACGTCCGGGCAGTGGAGTCCTTGCAGGCCAGCCTGGAAACGGAGGCCAAAGGTCGCGCCGAAGCCCTGCGGATGAAGAAGAAGATGGAATGCGACCTGAACGAGATGGAGATCCAGCTAGAGCATGCCAACAGGAACAACGGCGAGCTGGTCAAAACCCTGAAGAAGCTGCAGCAGCAGATCAAAGTAAGCTTTTGGAAGGAACTTCGAGTAATTGGTTCCGTGAAAGGGCTCTTAACTCTAAACACTTGTATCTCAAATCAATGTCACCTATTGAAACAAACTGATATCAATTTAACCCCCAAAACAGCACAATTGTAACATGTAGAATGCCTTTTAAAAAGATCAACACACTTTTAGATATTACGTATAAACATTACAATAGAATGTTCTACTAGCAACTACAGTAGTTTTAAGAAGTAATGTAATAATAATGTACAGCATTTACATTCTTGGAGAGTAGACTAGACTTCTACTGTATCTCCTTCCAGCTGCTTCTCTGTCAAGCACAGCATCAGCAGCTTTTCCATATTTTCATGGATAAATGTCTACTGTTTAGACATTGTTTAACATTCTTTGCTGGCATTAGACTCATTCTGCTTCGCTATGTAGACTCAAAATTGCTTCATCAAAGTAGCTTCACACTCTTGCCACGTTTTCGATTTCTTTAATTCAATGAGTATTTCTTCCACTTCACAAGCCGTCTTTCACACTCACTTTCTTCTTTCCTCTGCTTGGGGAAAAAAAGTGACTTTAAATTAAACAAAAAGTTATGTCGATCTTTATCTATAAGCTAATGTAGTAAGCAGTAAGACGGAATATTTTGGGGACATTTGCTACACCAAATAATGGCAGGAATGCTTGTAACTCAAACTTGTACTTGCAACGTAAAGCATATCGATTAACCGAGAGACGGCTTTAATTTCAAAACACTCTTGAATTGAGGTACCACTGTGGAACATTATTATATATTAATCTCTTCCACTTGCACCAGAATCTCAGCACAGTCCTGCAACCTATTTTTTATGTTATATTTTTTTAAATATATTTTTCCTGTACAATATTTGATAATTCTATGTAACCCCCCCCAACCCCCCCTCCCCCCCCAGCCCCAAAAATATCACACCTCTTACTCAAAAGCTCTTTGCCAAAGAAAAAACAAATGTTGCCAATACACATTTTAATATATAGTATAATATAATTGAATGTCATGTAATATAACATGACATAGTACAATATAATTCAGATTGAGGGTTGATATAACGATTTTGTGGAATGGCCAATTTATATTTTTTTGATGTTAACCTTATACTAAGATTACATAGCTCCACTGTGTCTTATATTGGAAAAAGAAACGGATGAATAATAATAATAATAATAACTAGATGAGGCAATTCCTTAAGGAATTGCGTGTAAATGCTCCAATGCTGAAGTTGAACTGAAATGCTGATAGAATGTAGTATGAATGTAAGAATAGTTTGAATGTTGGAATGGTTTGAATGTTGAAGAGTTTGAATTTCCAGGAAAAACAGAATTTGGTTTGGTACTTGGGAAAGTGTTCGTTTGAATTTCCAGGATGAATGGAATGTGTTGAAGGTGGAATGGTTTGAATAGGTTGAAAAATGTGTGATTTGTGGAAGTTTAAAAAAAATGGACAATTCATTGAATGGGGAAAATGTCCCTGAAAACTGGGAGTTCTTGGTAATCCTTGAATGTTTTAAAATTGTTGAAGGAAAGCACACAATTTTGAACAAGCTGAATATTGTGGCATTGGAATGGTTTGAAACTGATAAAAAATGTGGGAGTTGTGGAACTTTGAAAAATGTCTCATTAACTTCAATGGGAATTTCATGGAAATTTGGGAATTTCGGGAAAAGCGGGAATTTATTGGAAAATATTAAAAGACTTGAATGTTCTGAATGAGTTGAAATGGTGTGTTGGAATTTTTCAAATTGGTCGAGAAATGTTGAAGTAGTAACATTTTTAATTGAGAAATGGCATTAAGAAATTCCAGGAATTTCGGGAAAACTGGGAATTTTTCCAGTTCAAAAAACAACTTTGTTTTTTGTCCCGATTAAGAGGAATGTTTGGACAGTGGAACGGTTGAAATGGGTTGAAAAATGTGGAAGGAGTAGTCGCCAGAAAATAGGGTCAAAAAAGGGTTTGAAAAAAAGGGAATTCTGGGAATTTCTGGAATTTTTCTGAACATGGAAAAATGATAATTAGAACTTCCGGGATGAGTAGGATATGTTGAAGGTGGAATGGTTTGAATCGGTTGAAAAATGTAGAAATGGTAGAAGTTTGAAAAATGGCCACGGGAAATCTGGGAATTTTTGGAATTTGACAAGGGAAAGCCCGCGATTCCCGAATAGGCTGAACGGTTTGAAGTTGGAGCGGTTTGAATCGGGTGAAACATGTAGAAGGTAGAGCGCGCCAAAATCTGTAGAAGAAGAAGAAGTTGAATAATAATAAATAGATGCATTTTGGTGTAGAAAACCATGCTCCAAAGCATTCACACATTAATAAGAAAAATGTCAATCAATAGTGACATACACATGTTATTACAGTAGCGAGGCAGACGAAAACTAGACATGTTGCTGCATGCTTTGAACGGGAAACGTAGCGCCATCTGGTGGACATAAAAAGTCTAAATAACAAATACATTAATTGGAGGTAAATGTGGGTTAAATATGCCATTTTTTGTGATGTTAGGAACAGAGGTGTCTTCATGTCTCATTTTAGGCTACTTTAAGTGAAAAGATGACAATTCTAATGTATTTTTAAATGTTCAAAACAGCGGAAATAGCATGAAAAAAACTCATAACTGAATGTCTAATATGAAGCGTTAATGATCTTTCTCCTGGAAGGACCTGCAGGTGCAGATGGACGAGGATGCTCGTCTCCATGACGAGCTGAGGGAGAAGTACAGCCTGCAGGAGCGCCGCCTGTGTCTCATGCATGCAGAGATGGAGGAGCTGAGAGGCGGCCTGGAGGCGTCCGAGAGGGCGCGCAAACTAATAGAGCAAGAGTTGGTGGACACCACAGAGAGGTTCAACGAGGTCAACATACATGTGAGTGGTCTTTTGCTTGTTTTTATCAGGCTTATATTCATTTTAGTCTTTGGAGTCTAACTTCATCTAAGGGCCAAATGTGCTGCTAGGTGAGCTAATAAAGCTAAATATATTTAGAGGGCACCCCCTCCCTATTACATTTTTTTTTTTTTTTTAACTATTGTGACTCTTTTAATTCAAATTTGAATTTTATTTTGAGCATGTTTTGTACTAAAAACTGAGCACCGAGGGCGGACTCAGCCCAACTACCTTTAGGAAATGTTGCAATTTTCTATGCCAACCAAACAATCGACTCCAAAAACGTAAGAAAGTAAGGCAAGGTTGATGCTAAAATACATTGACTTTGCTATTGACATGCTACTGATTAGCATTAGCGATTATACATGGCGATTTCAACACCTCCAAATTTGGTCATGAAAACTACAACAGTAAATAAAATACTTACATTATTAACACTTTTTAGGGCGCAACAAGAAAAAACAACAATAACACACTACTACCGTTAACGTCTTGGACTTGCAACTGTATTTGCAACTTAATGTCATACAAATGATAACATGATGCTAATGAACATGATAAAACAACTGGACAGCAGTTACATAATCAGTTTTAAATGTTGCAATAACAATGTTTATCATCAAAAACAATTAATATTTATCAACACACACAAAAGTACCAAAATTGGTACCAATGAGTAACTGTCAATTCCTTGGTACCGGGGACTAGTACCGTACAGTTCGAAAGTGAATAATATATTTTATTTATTATGATTTATTTATTTTTGTGCAAATAAAAATGTGATATAATCAAAATTATATTTAAAATATTTTATAATAAAATACTTCTTTTTTTTGGTGGAAAATTTACTATTTTATTCTAATCTATGAAGAAGTTAGGAATATTTTTGTGGTACAATTTCATATAAAGCGCCCTGTCATACATTAGTTTACATTTTACGTGTGCTTATTAACACAAACATGTTCTGTTGCTTATTTTGCTATCAAATCAAAGGCTTATGTTTATGTTGGATTTTATACAATTTTATAAATACGTATGTTTTCCTCATTTGATCATTTTAACCCTACACTATATATTTTAGTCGCACTACAAATCAGACAACCAGTCAAACAGTACGGTCCCTGCCACATCGCCTCAAATATTGCGATTTCACCAAATTGCAATTTTATTTATTTTTTAGCATATTACACAACATTTTTTGCCCTAATTGAAGAATGTTCAAGCTTAAAAATGGCAAAATTAACTAAACAAGATGGGACAAAACCAATTAGAGCGCGCTGTTCAGTATCGTGGCCACTGATAGCATTACTATAATGGATTAATAGAGTGTAAAGGTGACTTAAGGGTGTTATTTTTATGTCTCCCATGATATTAAAAACATGTCTAGAGGGTAATAAACAGGTTTTTATGCTCTCGCTATGAAATTATTGTATTTTTGAAATTAAATTTATTGCAGTCAAGTCCAGAACCAATTAACAGCAATGAACAAGGGATTAATCTATAGTTTTGACCTGACTATGCAAAGAGACTGTGTTTTTTTCTCTGGAAATACATCTCTAAAAAAAGAGTGTCTCATACTTAAGGTTTAGAGATACAAGCAAACAACTTGCGAACATCCGAGCTTTTCTTCCTGGCACTCACAAACACACACCAGTGACCGGGAGAGATGCAGCCACGACACAAAAAAAACTTCTTAGGGCACAACGATGTGATTTTTGCAATCTACCAGTTGGAATGTAACTTATAATTCTAAAACATTGTTTAAAAATATGAATTTTGTACAAAAAAAAAGTATAATAATTGAAATGTCTCTTTAAAAACACACTATATAATTAGCAGTGATGGAGCAGGAAGGGGCTAGGAATACATTTGTGGGAACATTTCATATGAAGCACCCTGTCATTCATTAACTAACATTTTACATGTGCTTATTCACGCCAAATATTAGGGATATATATTCTGAGAAGGAAAAGTGCTTGCGCCGGGTACGATTGGCGACAACAACTGTGGCTGTGGGGAAGCCTCAGATGTCATTTTGAAGAACTCAAGATGGCAGCAGCTTCATTTGACATAGTCATGAGTGGTCAGCAGATCGAGATTTTTCTAACTCATGCGATTCGCTATATTTTGTGTCTCAGAACCAAAGTCTGACCGTCCTGAAGAGAAAACTCGAAGCCGACCTCGCCCGACTCTCCAGTGAGAACGAGGAGCTCATCTCAGAGTTCCGTGCGGCCGACGAGCGAGCCAAGAAGGCCGTGACCGACGTGAGCGCCGTCGAGTCCAAAACGACGAAATGCGTGCGAGCGCGCTCACGCTTGTGTTCCGCCACCAGGCCACCAGACTGTGTGAGGAGCTTCGCCAGGAGCAGGAACGCAACTCGCACCTGGAGAAGATCAAGAAGAACCAGGAGCAGAACCTGAGGGACCTCATGTTGAAGCTGGAGGAAGCGGAGCAGCAGGCTCTCAAGGCTGGAAAACGCACCATCCAGAAACTGGAAACAAGGGTTAGAAGTCTCTCTCTCTCACTCTCTCTCACTCACACACACACACACACACACACACACACACACACACACACACACACACCACACACACACACACACACAC
Source organism: Nerophis lumbriciformis (assembly GCF_033978685.3). Lineage (NCBI taxonomy): Eukaryota > Metazoa > Chordata > Actinopteri > Syngnathiformes > Syngnathidae > Nerophis > Nerophis lumbriciformis. The sequence continues at coordinate 22,544,846 of NC_084569.2, forward strand.
ACACACACACACACGCACACACACACTCTTGTATTTGTTACCTTCTTAAGACCTCCGAAAAATGCCTACCTCTCTAGGACCACCCTTTCTAGATATATAAAGATTTGTATTTACAACATTAATAATATATGCATACTATGTGTAAATAGAAAAATTGTATCATATATGTCATAGGATGCCACCTGTGCAACAAATCCAATCGTGAAATGTCCTCGCTCCTAAATATTCCAAAGTCAACTGTCGGCTTTATTGTAAGAAAAGTGAAGAGTTTGGGAACAACAGCAACTCAGCCACGAAGTGGTAGGCCACGTAAACTGACAGAGAGGGGTCAGCGGATGCTGAAGCGCATAGTGCAAAGACTTTCTGCACAGTCAGTTGCTACAGAGCTCCAAACTTCATGTGACCTTCCAATTAGCCCACGTACAGTATGCAGAGGGCTTAATGGAATGGGTTTCCATGGCTGAGCAGCTGCATCTAAGCCATACATCACCAAGTCCAATGCAAAGTGTCGGAGAGCAGTGGAGACGCCTTCTCTGGAGTGATGAATCACGCTTTTCCATCTGGCAATCTGATGGACGAGTCTGGGTTTGGAAGTTGCCAGGAGAATGGTACATTTCGGACTGCATTGTGCAGAGTGTGAAATTTGGTGGAGGAGGAATTATGGTGTGGGGTTGTTTTTCAGGAGTTGGGCTTGGCCTCTTAGTTCCAGTGAAAGGAACTTTGAATGCTTCAGGATACCAAAACATTTAGGACAATTCCATGCTCCCAACCTTGTGGGAACAGTTCATATGTGAGTCAAGGCAGGTGACCAAATACATTTAGCAATATATTGTATATACTGTACATATATTTGTTTATTTTTTAATTCATTTTGGCCAAAGGGGGCGCATTTCAATTTCTTATACACACACTTGTTATTATATATGTTGGCCAGAGGGGGAGCACTTCACATTTTTACACACACTTGTTATTTCATATGTTGACCAGAGGTCAACACTTTTAAAACCGACACAGTCAATTTGAAAATCCCTCCTTTTTGGGAACACCCTAATTTTGATAGATTTCACCACCAGGGGTGCATATGAGATATTCTCTATTAGAGGCAATGGTTTTCCGTATTGGGACCATGATTTATGTCCTAACTTGTTCACCGGTCCTCATATGGAAGGTACTTTTCCTTGTTGATGTCTCAAGAATGGTAGAAATACAAGAACACACACACACACACACACACACACACACACACACACACACACACACACACACACACACACACACACACACACACACACACACACACACACGTCACTGACACACACTGGCTTCATCTAAAGGTCAAGGAGCTGGAGAACGAGCTGGACCAGGAGCAGAAGCGACATGTGGAGACGGTGAAAAACCTTCGCAAGGGAGAGCGCCGACTCAAGGAGCTGATCTTCCAGACGGAGGAGGACCACAAGACCAATCAGCGGATGCAGGAGCTGGTGGAGAAACTCCAGAACAAGCTCAAGAGCTACAAACGGCAGATCGAGGAAGCTGTGAGTAGGAAAACCACCATGAAATATGACAAATGAAGAAAGATGGTGACGGTCCAGTGTGACGTGTGTGCAGGAGGAGCAGGCCAACAGCAGCCTGTGCAGGTACAGGAAGACGGCCCACGAGCTGGACGACGCCGAGGAGCGTGCCGACATGGCCGAGATGGCCCTCAATAAAATGAGGACCAGGAATCGGGCGTCCACCACTAAGGGCTTCACCTCGGTGGAGATCGTCCAGGTCACCAAGCCTGCTGCTGGACGACAGGAGGAGTAGACACCTGTCTCGCAGGTATGCATTTAGACATGTGTTGGATAGAGGGGTCAATAAATAAATACATCTTTGAATAATTACTTCAATATGTCATTAATTAGTTATAATTGGAATGAAATATTTAAATGTTAATGAACGTTCAAATAGTATTTGATGCAAAAGCACATTTGAATATTTAATACATTATTAATTGTATTATTCAAACAATTAATTCCTGATTAATTAATTTTATGATTTAATTATTTATTTAATTGTCCAGGATTCAATTCATTGTTTCATGATTTATTTATTTCATGATTTTATGACTTATTTGATTATTTACTGTTTAAATTACCTATTTCATGACATATTTATTTCATGTTTTAATTATTTATTTCAAGAGATATTTATTTCAGAATATAATTAATTATGTCATGATTATTTAACTATTTCCTGATTTAAATCATTATTTCCAGATTAAATAATTTATTTCATGATTTATTTATTTATTTCAAGTCATGACTTATTCAATAATTTTATCATTCATTTAAAATGCTCATTATTTAATTATTTCATGATTTATTTCATGTCATGACTTTTTCAATAATTTTATAATTTATTTAAAATGCTCACAATTTAATTAGTCCATGATTCATTAATTATTTTTTTCAATATGTATTGTATGATTTCAAGATTCATTTAATTTCATGTTTTAAATAATTATTTCATGAAATAATTTGATGATTACATTTTTTCTTGATTTATTTATTAATTTTTATGATTTCGTTATTTAAAAAAAAATTAATTTATCATTGTATTTTTTTTAATGATTTGACTATTTCATTATTTTTAATTACCTTTTTATTTGATAATTTAATCATTTATTTCATGACTTGATTATTTATTTCATGATTTGTTGAAATATTTTATGAAACTGTGTGTCAGAGTTCATGAGTTCATTTTCATCCGTCAAACTCAGCCATCAAAGCCAGTGGGCGGGGCTAACAAAAGTCAAGTCCAACGATTTCTCTGAAACTTGACTCTGCAAGTCTTTGAAACCCCGGCAGCTAAAGAGGATGTACTTGCACTTTTTCGGGAGTTGTGGTAGATCATTTAGACCTGCTGACCCCAGAGCACGTAGCAGTTACAGTAGAGGAATTTATTGAAGTTGTCGGAGTTATTTCCGCACTTTTACACCAAGGCGTCCATTACAGACAAGCGGGAGTGCCGGGTAACCAATCAGGTGTCAGAACCCGTCCACTGACTTTGACAGATTAAATAAATTCATCAAGTGCCGAGACGGTGGCTCATTTAATAAATATTTTTTTAAATTATTTAAATTGTGAAAAAATTAAATGAATTGTGAAATTACTAATTCAATAACTAATTAAATATTGTAATACTTAGATGATTAAATAATAAAATGTGATTTTACATTAAATGAATAAATGACACATTTAACAACATAATTCGTCATTATTTAAAGCTATATTTATTTATTTAATTTTGTCTAATGTGAGACTCTATTTATTAGAACATTCTGTCTTTTTTTTTTTTTTTGTCCCTACAGGGTGACACACACCTTTTCATCCATCCACAAGAAGCTTGAGGTCCAAAGAGATCCTTATGTGAAGTCTTAAATAACAAAGAAGTCTCGAACATCACAAGAGTCTTAAGTAGTGCTCGTCAGTGTTAATCGTCCGTCTCTTTAGTGTACACAACATTGTATGGACACGTGTATCGGGACATGTGGTAACTCCAGATAGAAAGATACGAAGAAGGTGTGAGATCAAACTCCTCCAAACATGTTTTCATCAATTTTGGAAGTGTTCAAATGTCCAAAATATAACTTGTCCAAATAGTGTGCATCATACATGTTTGGAACCTTCGTTGCTTTAGAATACACTCTTTGTTGCGTGCTAGTTAAAAGTTATTTTATTGTTTCCTTGTACTGTACATATAAATTATTACTGTGACTTGTTTTGAATGTAGTGTCTCATCTCAGGCTTGATCACGGATGGATGACAGGGTGAAGGTTGTGTTCTCACGTCAACGACAGAGAGCCCACCCGTGTGCCGCTCCTGCTACTTTTTAGTGTGTCAAAGTCGAAATAAAGTACTTGCAACTTATCCACTTCTGTCTTTTGCTGACTAAAAGTGCTAAACCAGGAAATAGACTGTTCCCATTTTGCAGTGAATATTCAATCGATCATTTTGCCAGCACAATCAAGACTATGTATTTTTCGGACTATAAGTCGCAGTTTTTTTTCATAGTTTGGGGGTGCGACTTATACTCAGGAGCGACTTGTGTGTGAAATTATTAACACATTACCGTAAAATATCAAATACTATTATTTAGCTCATTCACGTAAGAGACTAGACGTATAAGATTTCATGGGATTTAGCGATTAGGAGTGACAGATTGTTTGGTAAACGTATAGCATGTTCTATATGTTATAGTTATTTGAATGACTCTTACCATAATATGTTACGTTAACATACCAGGCACGTTCTCAGTTGGTTATTTATGCGTCATATAACGTACACTTATTCAGCCTGTTGTTCACTATTCTTTATTTATTTTAAATTGCCTTTCAAATGTCTATTCTTGGTGTTGGCTTTTATCAAATAAATTTCCCCCAAAAATGCGACTTATACTCCAGTGCGACTTATATGTTTTTTTCCTTCTTTATTATGCATTTTCGGCCAGAGCGACTTACACGCCGGAGCGACTTATACTCCGAAAAATACGGTATTTATTTTTCAATTATAATGTAGATCAACCTATACAATAAGCTAGTAACTGCACAAACCCCCCCTCATGAAATAGATACAAAATAAATACAAATAAAAACTCAATAATAAATTAAAAAAACATTACGAATTTTTGTTCTGAAACAAATAACTTGGAAATAAATGGTTCAATATTTTTAGTGCAAAATAATGTTAAGATCATTAAGCCATACATTTGCGAATATTACGAACACATTCATCAATGTGACAGGGGGAAATTTGCTATTATCGGTGACGCAGCAGGAAGGGGCTAGGAATACGTTTGTGGTAACATTTCATATAAAACACAACTTCAGTCCTAAAAATAGCAAACGTGTCAGGTTTTTTTTATTTTGAAAAAAATAAAGTGCATAAAATGAGTTATCATTTATATAGTAAACATTAAAGGGCTGTGGTACCGGGTAAAGCTCAGGCCTGAATATACATAAGATTAGAAATAAAACACATTTTATGCATTTTTAATACACTCTGAACTCCCTGAGGACTTCTATGTCCTGTTGCTTCTCTATTGGTATTAAATTATGTTTCCCCCACATGTATTTATATTTTCAAGCACACTAAAAATAAATTTCTGGCCACAAGATGAGACCAAAACAAACAGAAGCATCACTATATTGGGTTAAAAAAGTGTAAAAGTAACTAAAGGATATTATTTCATGTCTAAAGCGCTGCCATAATGTTGAAAAACATACTTAAAAGGTCATAAAGTTTTTTTTTTAATGCTGGAACCAATTTACAGCGATAAAAGAGGGATTACGTACTTTAAGAGTAGTCAGTGTCTAGATGGTACAGGAATGTAGATTTACTGAACATATGATTGTGCTAAAACTACAGTAGGAACAAATACCAGTTATGTCATTCATACATCAACAATTAACTTTATTTTCCATGTAGTCTCAAATGAACGTTTCACATTTTTATACAAAATCATTAGAAAACGCCCGACACTCCCCTGCTGATCCTTGCTGAGTGGCTTCAAGTCCCCAAAAAGGAATCCCAAACATATCATCGATGACCGGCGGATTGAATATGGTGGAGAACCATACCTGGTTGCCATAGTAACAAATGTACAGACAAGATCGCTGCGGTTCTAAGCAGATCCTACGTGATAGAAGAATGCTCATGTCAACGTCTTCAGTGTATAAAGTACCACGGCTTCGCTTTTAAGCGTGACACAGCGTAGAGTGGAACATCGACTGGTGACCAATGATCTCCTGGGGCGGGCGGGGCTTGATGAGGTCAAACAAATAACGTAAAATAACTCTGCCTCACGTTAAAAGCTTTCATTTTGTAAGCGAGCAAAGCGAGAGTTCTCCCTCCATTAAAAGCAAATGAAAATAGATTTTTTGAAGCCAATGCGGAGCGGTTTCAAACATGAAACCACAATAGGGCAAAGAGGCACTTACACAATCTTTTTACACTCTGTGTGTGTGTGTGTGTGTGTGTGTGTGTGCGCTACATTTCTACTTTGATCCAAAGTCCAACACACACACACTTTTTGTTTCAGCGGTTGGCACACGAACATGCAAAGCGTCAGTTTTTAAATCAAGGAAGGAGCACAGGAAAGAGGGGAGGAAGGTCCAAAATGGAGGTGTGTGTATTTATGTGACTAATAGCACAGATCACAACAGAGAGGCTGTGGTGTGTTCAAAAAAACTAAAAAAAACACACCTTCCCTCTCTGATCCCCGCCCCTGGTTTATAGCAGCGCCAGAGGAGCCCTCTGATAGGCGGGCGCAGCCGTCCGCTTGGTCAGTCAGTTTCCAGGATGAGCGGCGGCTGCTCGTTCTCCTCCTCCAGGCGCAAGTTGCTGAGGTCTTCTTCAAGCCCCGCCCCTCCCACCGCGCCTTGCTCTTCGCAGTAACCTGAGACAAAAAGGGTTCAAAGGGCAATTGTAGTAACTCATGCTCAAACCAATATAATGTACATCAATATATGCCAAGTGAACAAAACATCAACATCTTAGCTTTGTGTTCGAGCTGACAAAGCAAATTAATGTAACCCTTCAAGTTGCTAAATGCTTTGGACTAGGGCTGCACCATTTCAAGAAAAAACCTAACTGCGACTTTTCTCTCCAAAATTGCGATTTGATTTGCATTTTTAAAAATATTTTATACATTTGAATGCATAAAACTGCAAAAATAGCGGGAAGACATGCTACTTTCAGACTGTCAATAAACATATTTTAATCTCAAGGTGCCACACATTGGAACAATATGCAATAATTGACTTTCAAAAATATTTGTCTTTATGCAGACAGACTCAGTGTGTTTGTCTACATCACATGTGTCAAACACAAGGCCCGGGGGCCAGATCCGGCCCGACACGTCATTTAACGTGGCCAGCGAAAGCCTGGGAATAATGTGGATACTTCATTTTTCTTACTAAATGGCAGAATTGTTTTAAATGTAATACAGGAAATGTCATATGTTTTAAACAATATACAAATATTCAATTGTTATTGGTGTGAACTTTTGAGCACCTCAACATTCGATTCTGATTCTTGGATCGGTTATTCTTGGATTCATAACCGATACTCAATTCAACACGATTCTCGAGTCAAACTGATTTTTGCAATGTATTATTTGGTATAATAATAACAACACCATAACAAAACAGCTTACAGGTTACAAAACCTCCTTTTGGTTGCTGACATATGACATGCATGCACCAAGTAAGCATAGAGATGGCCTAAAAAATTATTATTTTTAAGTTAATTTGTCAAAAAAAATTAAGTAAATTTGATTTTTGAAAATTACCAAAAAAAAATTCGGAATTCGAATGTGATAAAAAAAACATTTTTTAGCACCCCTAATTATTATATAACGTATGATAGTTTGTAAAAATAACAATAAATACTTAAATATCTGCTTGTCACCTTGACTTACGATTTCAAAGCAAGTTATCCATCAATTTGTACGTACAAAAATCAAATAACCAAATGCTTATTGAGCAATAATATAATGAGGCGATTATGTACCCCGCCTTCCGCCCGAATGCAGCTGAGATAGGCTCCAACCCCCCCCCCCCCCCCCATGACCCTGAAAGGGACAAGCGGCAGAAAATGGATGAATTGGTGGACGATACTTTTATATTCTTAGATTCACTGTTACAAGCGGCCCTCTGAGGGCAGCCTTGACAGCGATGTGGCCCTCGATGAAAACAAGTTTGACACCCCTGGTCTATGCTCTTAAACTGAAGAAATAACCGATAAAAACTAAATAGTGTTTATAATGTAATCATAATATAAAATAAAAATGCAACTAACAATTTAAGAGTATACACACTTTTATTTCTCATTATTGTAGAATTGTTTACCATTGTATTGTAATTGTAAGGCAAATAACTTACCGTATTTTCCGCACTATAAGGCGCACCTAAAAACCTCCAATTTTCTCAAAAGCTGACAGTGCGCCTTATAATCCGGTGCACCTTATATATGGACCAATATTGAACCACAACAAACCTAAACTTCATCTTCATAAAGTTTAGGTCTCGCAACTATGGTAAGCAGCCGCCAACTTCTTTTTTCCCCGTAGAAGAAGAAGCGCTTCTTCTTTAACGGTAAACAGCCGCCAACTTCATTTTCCCCCGTAGAAGAAGAAGCGCTTCTTCTTTTACGGTAAGCAGTCGCCAACTTCATTTTCCCCCGTAGAAGAAGTTATTCTTCTATGGTAAGCAGCCGCCGACTTCATTTTCCCCCGTAGAAGAAGAAGCGCGTTCACACGTTCACCAAGACAAAGAGACAGCGCCGGACAACATACGCCACTATCTGCCAGTGGATCGTGCCTGGGCTGATATATCAGTCTCAACTGTGGTCCGAGCTTTCAGGAAGGCAGGAATTGTCACTGAACTGCTAGACAACAGCAGCGACACTGACTCGATTAATGACGACTTCGACGAGACGGAGTCGGGCATGTTGGATGCCGTATTCGCCCAACTGTTTAATTCGGACACTGAAGAAGAATTCGAGGGATTCATGGATGAGGAATAACTTCATAAAGTGAGCTTTACATGTTTATTTTGTGTGTTGTGTGACATTAACGTTTGAGCAATGTTGAGTTATTGATATTGTTATTGCTCTGCACTATTTCGAGTGTTACTATATTGTGATTGCACGAACGTTTGATTTACCGTAACAGTATCACTGTTTTTTACGTGTTTATTGAATCAGGGAAAAGTTCCCCTCCACTATGTGATATAAATGTTGCACTATATGTTGTTATACCTTGCTGTTGTTAAAAGATAAACAAAACACCACGTCACTGACTTTACCTCGGAGAAAATAATACAACAGTTGTTTATTCATTTTGGGAGTGAACATAGTTGTCAGAACGCTGGTTTGTAATCTATTAATAAAGTTTGACTGACCTATCTGACTGTTTTGTTGACATTCCCTTTAGCGCAGCTCCATCTAATGGATGCATAGGTACGCCTTATAATCCGATGCGCCTTATATATGAACAAAGTTTTGAAATATGCCATTCATTGAAGGTGCGCCTTATAATCCGGTGCGCCTTATAGTGCGGAAAATACGGTAGTCCTAAATAAACAAACAACAAATAAAATAGACTCATTTCAATAGGCAAAAAATTTACCTAAATAGATATTGAACATTTTAAAGTGCCTTTTTTTCCCCAGTTGGAAAAATTAGGTTGGACATTGTCTTTTTGTTTATTGCTATCACGTGATCACGACGACATTTTCGCTCTTTCGTTTGTGTTGATGGGCTCATATTGCCCATTCGATTTACTGCTGAAATATTACCACAATGGGACATTTGGCTTTATAATCGGATGTGTTACTTGGCAGCTCTTCTTACTGGCGAGTCGCGAGGCTCTCTGTGCTGTGAATGTGTCGGCGGTGGCGCCCCGCTCTCGTCTACGCTGAGACAAAGATTATGAATGACTGAAAAGAGGGTTTACAGTGAACGAACGCTTCATTTATTCATTGATTTTGTGTCCTGCCTGCAGGCAGAAAGCAGGGCACAGCATTTTTGGGGAGGCCCAGCCATCCATGTCACTTACTGCACGCAGAACACTACTCGTCACTGCTTAGCGTGTGCGCCTTTCGACAAGTTTTGTCCATTTCGCTAACTTAATAAGAGTCCCAAAAAAGCAACAGACCAGCAGGGAAAGAAGGAGCGAATCGCTGTGGAGTTGAAAAAAAAAAAAAAGTCTATTTGTGAGGAGTACATTAATGGCGCTCACAAGTATGGAAGAATCGATGAGGCAGGCTCCGTACCACGGCAAGTATTAATTGTGATGAGATCTGGGAGTCGAATGTATTGTACATGCAAATTCACATATGCTCACATACGTACATAGGTACCTACGCTCCCACATACATACACAAATACAGTACATATTTACCTACCTAATGTTCGTACATCCACACGCACATTCAATATACAGACATACACATACACATACTGTACATATACATTCACTGTACAAACACATATACACATTCTGTACATATACATTCATTGTACAAACACATATACACATTCTGTACATATACAAGTACATATGCATACTTACACTCATGCACATAATCACGTTTCATCAAACATATATTAACGTTGTTGCCCTAGGGTAAACTGGGTGTAAGACATGGCACACTGACAAAGCTTAACCTATTTTGACTATAACAATCTACAAGGTTAATGTAGGTTGCTTCTCTTTCTCCCCCTCCATTTTTCTGCATTCTTTCGTATCTCAAGTTATCATTACGTATATGTATTGTTGCATTTAAACAACTGTATTGTTGATAATAAAGGTAAATTATTGGTATTGTTCATTATCAATAGCGCTATTTCTATTGGTATTTGTATTGATCCATTTGTAGTGTAATAATGCTCATTGTCATTTCTGTATTATTTTTTATTTTTCGCTAATTGCTTATTTGCTATTACTTTTACCATCATATTTGTACCGTACATGTCATATTTGCTGATGTTGCTCTATTGTTGTTGTTGTTGTTGTTTGCTGTTGTTGTTTTTGTCGCTCTGTCTAATCCCCCTCTTGTCCCCACAATTTCCCCCTCTGTCTTCTTTTTTTTTTTCTCTTACTATCCCCTCCTGCTCCGGCCCGGCTGCACTAAATGATAATATAAATACATTTAATAAAGTCAAATACAAATAAGGCAACAAGAGAAGTATCCTACACTTCTCTTTTGTAAAGTAAATCTGAACAGCCGACATGGGCATCTACATCAACTATATGATTTGCCTGAGAAGCTGGACAGGACATTAAAAATAAAAAAAAAATAAAATAAAATAAAATAAAAATTGTGATGAGATCTGACTTTTCTGGAAAAAGATGCCAAAGCAGACTTATCTCATTTAATACATTTTTTAAGGAGAAATTTGTTTCACTATACGAACTTTTCGATTTAGGAACCAATAACAACCTCACAAAGCGTTGATCCACTGCATTGTACTAATAATATTTTGTTTCCACTTAAAAAGTTACACATTTCATAATATTTATAACTTGAAGAAATTAAGGAAATAAAGTCAAATTTAATTTATTCCAGAGGCAAAGTGTCATCTTCATTACACTTTTGTTATTAGTTGTAAGTGTAAAACCAAATAATTAATTCAGATTGATGAAATGGAGCAGGAGCAGGAAGATGTCACCTAGTGGGGTTTAAAATGTACTACTGGAAGGCGTGTGTACCGGTAGTATAAAACTGTGTATAATACACAAGTACTTGAAAATTAATTGGTGTATGGAACTAAAACTGTTCAATTAAGTTTAGTCCTCATTATTGTATAGAGTAGCTTTACTATTTTGCAGAGGTGGGACCAAGTCATTGTTTTGCAAGTCACAAGTAAGTCTCAAGTCTTTGCCCTCAAGTCCGAGTCAAGTCCCGAGTCAAGACAGGCAAGCCCCGAGTCAAGTCCAAAGTCAAGACTGGAAAGTCTCAAGTCAAGTCCTAAGTCCTGCATTTTGAGTTTCGAGTCCTTTCAAGTCCTTTTAACCACAGACTAATATATTAACACAGATTGTGTATGCTTTTCAAACGCTGTATTTATTTATTAAAACAAGTGCATTTTAAATTGCAGGAAAGAAAATTGTGCTGACATTGCACTTTATAATAGCACTATTAACCAGTCATTTTAAACATTAACTCATTCCTTTACAGAACAAACACATTGAAAAATAAAGTGCAAATGTACTTATTTGTACAAAAGTGTTAACATTGAAAAAACATGACATATACGTGAACATAACAAAAAAGTTGTACTTTTTATATGTCAGGGCCCTATGCTGCATTGCATTTGCAAAAGACCAAATTAGCCAAGAGTCTGTCAGTCATTTGTGCACGATGGGGGCGTAGTATGATACCACCATGGCTGAAAACTCGCTCCACTGGAGCACTGGAGGCAGGCACTGCCAAGACTCTCATGGCCACTCGGAACAGTGAAGGAAGAGTCTTCATGTTCAATGCCCAGAACAAAAGGGGGGATAGAGTTGTTTTGGGTTGGTGCACTACTTGTAAGTGTATCTTGTGTTTTTTATGTTGATTTAATTAAAAAAACAAAAAAAAAAACAATTATTTCTTGTGCGGCCCGATACCAATCGATCCACGGACCAGTACCGGGCCGCGCCCCGGTGGTTGGGGACCACTGAGGTAAACAACCAACAGTATGTCAGAAAGCTAGCTAAAACGGTACACATATTCATAATATAGCATACATTTTAACTGACCTTTATTTTACTATTTTTGTCTTTTTTTAGGTGGCTAAAATACGCGGTGCTGCTGACCGCCGTCTAACGTTACGTGTGATATATTGACTAACGAAACCCTGCTTAAAAAAATCACTGAACAAAAAGTATGAATAAGGTAGTGAACTGCAACAGATTCCCGTGTTTGCAATAACGTTATAACGTTAGCAGTGAGTTTACAGCCTCACTGATTTAACTACACAGCAAATAAAAGTCACGTTACTTAGCCAATAAACGTTATCTTACATTCAAAACTTACCGTTCTTTGTGCAACTTCAAATGCCGGACGAAGTTGGAAGTTGTTGCCTCTCCATCAGTAATTTTCGAACCGCATGTGTTGCATACTGCAAACCGTTTTGTGTTGACCACCTCGTAATTTTTATACCCAAACAAAATTATTTTAGGTATCATTTTTTGTTCACTGGCGTGTGGTTTGGACATGTCTTCTTCGTTGGTTGTCCTGCAATTTGATTGGATGAATGCTGTGTGATGAAAACAAAGTAGATCTAATTTGAATGGCTGTTGTACTGAGACCACACCAGCTGACACACGCAACGCTGATAGACAAGTACACAATGAAAAATACGGAGCGCTCCCGAATAACTTTTTCATCTTTGGGTTTTGGGGAAAGTAGCAAGTCATGTCAAGTCATGTCAATTCAAAAGGCTCAAGTCCAAGTGAAGTCACAAGTCATTGATGTTAAAGTCTAAGTCGAGTTGCAAGTCTTTTTACATTTTGTCAAGTCGAGTCTAAAGTCATCAAATTCATGACTCGAGTCTGACTCGAGTCCAAGTCATGTGACTCGAGTCCACATCTCTGCTATTTTGTATTTCCTCTTATCTCATATTTCCTGACTTGCACGGATTTAAACACCCCTTGAGGAAAAATGAGAGAAAAAAAAAAGGAATATTTCTGTTAACACGAAGTGCTGCCACGCAAATGACTCAAGAACATTTAGAAAATGAAGACTACATTAACTGCGATTAGGTGCATTTCTACACTATATTTGACCTTTATATTTATTCTCATCTACCAATCTCTTTCGGCTGTCTTTTTGACACTTACATGTCCCATGTAATGTACCACATCATTTTTACGGTTGTTTTAGCAGATTATTTACTAACATTATTATAATTGAAAATGTAATGTACAATTCTAAAACATGCATGCAAACAACTCCAATTTGGCAACTCTATCCTGTAGCCATGCCCCCGCGGGTCATATAATTGCAGTGTTGTGACATCTGTTTACAATCCTTCACATCAAAACAATACCATCTCGCTGGTTAGGAACTAATGGTCTTCACATTGTAATCATCTAAATATGATTAGCAGCAAAGTACAAAGCCGTCAACTTTGTGGCTCGGAGAGAGAACGGAGGCAACAATAATTAAGCTAGCCAGATGGCTCGTTAACTAGCAATCCTGTGTCGCTGAGACGAGTGTTCAACACATTTTGTGTAGAGCATATTTTTATTAATATTTCATTGAATTGGTATTTTGTGCAAAAATGTATGTTTAAAAGCGCGTATTTCTGCATTTTCGCAGACATTTCACATGCCCTGCTCTTTTATGTTTCACACACACAAAAAGAAACACACATACACCATTAAATAATAGAGTAATTTTTCTAATACGTTTTTGTTGAACTTTAAATTGTATCCCTTTGGGGACATTTGCGTCACCGTTCTTAGTAATATTTTTTAAATTGTAAGCTGCTCCTGACCTTGTAGCATACCTTTAGTAACAGCCGCACTGTAGGTTTGGGCCACAAGCGGGCGATCATGTGACCCTTGCTCCAAGATCTCATTGGGTTGTTCTGCACTGCCGTCTAACCTGAGGTCAACAGAAGAGGGGGTTCAGTTACACTACTGTCAGTACAATAACCAACAAATGAAAACTGAATACGACATAATCCATCAAAACACTGCATTATTATCTTTGTAAATGCAGTTTTTGCAAAGCCTTTTGACACACATGATCATCCGTGTGTGCTGTTCTCCTGTTTTATTGTCTAATGACAGTAAGGCTTTGTACTACAACTCCAACGAAAAACACACATGTCTGATGTTTTGAATAAAATTTATAGTATACCTATATCTTTAGACAAGACCATGATCCTCAAGATATTAAGCGTTTCAGTGTCCACGTACATTTAGCTAACTACAGGTGGTCTTCCTCTTACGATGTTTCATAGTTACAAACGCACTCCCATGAATTATTAATATTATTCAAAAAGAAAAAGAAAACTAGGCCCCGGCTGATAATCAATAAAATCAATTAATCGAACGATAAATTAAAATTAACTAATCGATAAAGTGCCATAACTAGATCTTTGTCTCAGCATGTGGAGGCAAGACCACTGGCTTAAACACACACAGATGCACAGACTCGCTATTCGTGACTAGCTAGTGAGAGGCACTGCAAAGTAACAAAAGTTAGGAGGAAACGCAATGATTGCAAAGCGAAAGGGAATAATTCGGCTTCAAACCGAATGACAAAAATTTGCCCATCAACACGGACACATTTGTTAGAAAGTGATGACAGCAAAAAACCCCACCTGACCCAGTTTTTCCAATTGGGGGAAAAAATTGCAATATTTATTGAAGTGCAATTTTAGCTAACAGAGATTGAGAGTCCAATTTATGTTTATGTTTGTTTTCTTATTTAGGATGGTAAAACATTTTGACATTCCATTTACACAGATAAAAAATAACAATGAGAAATAAAGGTTTATTACGTTTGAATTGGTTACTTGCATTATTAGTATTACATGTTATGATTACATTAGTGCCTAATTTAGTCTGAAAATAAAGCAGGGACTGTATTGTTTATCGGCAATAATTTGTGGGACAATATAGCGTCCAGCAAATTGTATTATCTGGCCAATGCCTAAAAAGAACAGGCTGAAAGAACATGTATGCGGAGTTATAGGTAGGCGGAGTAATACGGAATTGTTATCACGGCACTGACGAAGGATAACATAATTTAGTAATTTTTTAATGGCTTTTTTAACTTGAACCTCCATTCAGCCCCCCCAAGCATGAGGCAAACATTTCTAGTGGAGTGCATCAAAGAAAAGGAAAGTGAAATGTGAACTATTATTAGAAATGGTGAAATGCTTGGTGAAGAAATCAATATTCCGCCACGATCATCATTTTTGAACATTATTCTCTACCTCGGACAGCCCCATTCAGTATGCAAGACAACCAAACGGACAAAAGCAAGGTGATGTTGTTATGGTAATCAATCTTTTTTTTACTGTAATTCATATGTCCTCTGTGTGTTCTATGTACAATGCAACTAAAAACTGGACAAACATCACAGTCTAGACACAAAACTATTTTGTAACCAGAAGACCACCTGTACTACGTTTTGTGTGCGTGTTACCTGTGCTGCTTCATGAGTGTGCATTCGCCTCCTTCTTGTGGGTCCAAGTTGTAGAGATACAAGTAGCCATCAGCTGCTGCAACTAACAACCTGGGAATCTTCTGAATCCTGTTCACAAAACAAAAAAGACAAAAACAAGTCTGGTAGTATATGCCTCAAAAACTACACTATTTACAATATCTGTCATGTTGACGGACCTCTACTTTGCTCCTATTGGCTCTAATGCTGTGTGCAATTCTATTTTCAACTAAATGAAATTGAATTTACACCACAATTATCACATGAAAATGAAACAAAACTAATTTTAATTACATTTCCATATTCCTTGTTACACACATGCTGGAGTTACAGGAATTCCAGAATAGTGCGCATCTTGCCAGAACACAGGCTCCAATTTGAGAGAAACCTGGGACTGTCTAAATCTGTCAACAGTGCGAATCCGCTTCTGAGATACTAATCATCCCCACCCTGGCAGAAAATAAATTAAGTTCCTTTCAAGTATCATTATCAATGGAGGACTAGAGGAAAAAGAAAGGCTAACACACGCACACCGAAATAAACGATACGAGAAGCTAACCGCTAAAGCTTCACTGTAAAGTAGGAGTGATCGATTCAGATGTCGATACTATTTACCGGTATACCTGGTATAGTATCAGTATATAAACAACATTTAAGTGATTTGATCTATATTTTTCTTTTTATTATTATTACAAAAACATTTTTGGTGGTTTTTGTTATTGTTTACAAAGTCAGGGAGTAAGTCTGTAGATACAGGAAGGCTTTGGGGGTAAAACCCAAATGATTAGAAAGGGAGCCAACAGTAGTTTTTGCTTTTGTTTACTTACTGTGTGCACTTGAGACTTTATTTTGTTGAAAAAATTGTATGTAACATTCAGTACCACAAATTTAATACATCATCTGATTCACAACCATACAAGCAAATTCTACATTTAATAAGATAAGCAATATAAAAATGTGTTTACCGGTACTTTGGTTGCTTGCTATATAACATTTTCAGTTCTATAACCTATTATCAGTATTGGATCGGGTCTTGAAATCAGATTGGATCTAAGGCCAAAAATATGTATTGGGACATCCCTATTTAAAATACATTGAATGACTGTATATATTTTAGTAAAAATTGATGACATGAGAACACTTACATTGCTAAAGCGCAGATGTTCTTATGCCCACAGAAGGGCAGGCGTACTGTAGCAAAGGCTCGCCCCTGTGTGAACATCTCTGTAACCTGGGAGGGCAGGTATGTGGTGGACGCCATCAGCACCTTGCCCAGGTACCCTCCCCATGTGGTGGGCTCCTCTGCTGGCCTACACATATAAACAATGTGAGATTTGAGCTGTACCAGATCCCTTACCAAAAAAATTATACATCTGCTTATTATATAGCTCAGTGGCGACACTTACACATACTTCTCCTTCTGTGTTTCAAGTTTAAAGATGTGAACTGTTTCTGTGTTACTGGAGGCTGACAGGTACAAGCCCTCCATGCTGAAGGCCAAGGAGCAAATGCTCACACACCTACGATAAAGACAGCAGGGAATGTAAATACGCAGACACAGAGAGAGAGAGAGATTGTGTTGCGGTTCCATCGAATCACCTCTTCACTCCTCGTCGAAACTCAAAGAGCTTCTGTCCTTCTGGGATGGAGAAAACGCGGATGACTGTGCCCTGGGTTGACGGGAAGAGTTGAAGACAACGCAAAGGGACTGTATTTAGTCAGGCGGGCTAACAGAAATAACAGCGGAGGCCCTCATTAATGTCCTGTATACCTTCTCTGAAGCTGTGGCTAGTTTAGTTCCACTGGCATCAAAAGCAAGAGCTGCTAATGGGCTGTCGTGGGCTGGAATCATGTTCGCGGCTCGCTGCAACACACACACACACACACAAATGAGGGCTGTGCTTACATCAGATCAAGAGTTATGGTAGGCCCAGTCACACAGCGCTATATTTTCCCTTTATTAGAATGCAATTACCATACTGACCCAAATATAAGATAATTTTTAGTAGAGCTGGGTAATTTTCAATGCCAACAAATAAACTGACTCAAAAAATTCCCCAACATAAGTCAAGGCTCCACTTTTACAAAAATGTGCTGGCTTGATGCTAATACACATTGGCTTTGCTATTGACATGCTACTAATTAGCATTAGCGATTTTACATGGCGATTTCAACACCTCTAAATTTGGTAATGAAAACTACAACTAAATTCACGTTACCATGAAACAGCTGACTATAATAATAATACAAACCACGTTTCCATATGAGTTGGGAAATTGTGTTAGATGTAAATATAAACAGAATACAATGATTTGCAAATCCTTTTCAACCCATATTCAATTGAATGCACTACAAAGACAAGATATTTGATGTTCAAACTCATAAACTTTATTTGTTTTTTGCAAACAATAATCAACTTAGAATTTCATGGCTGCAACACATGCCAAAGTAGTTGGGAAAGGTCATGTTCACCACTGTGTTACATGACCTTTCCTTTTAACAACACTCAGTAAACGTTTGGGAACTGAGGAGACACATTTTTTAACTTCTCAGGTGGAATTCTTTCCCATTCTTGCTTGATGTACAGCTTAAGTTCTTCAACAGTCCGGGGGTCACCGTTGTGGTATTTTAGGCTTCATAATGCGCCACACATTTTCAATGAGAGATAAGTCTGGACTACAGGCAGGCCAGTCTAGTATCCGCACTCTTTTACTATGAAGCCACGTTGATGTAACACGTGGCTTGCTGAAATAAGCAGGGGCGTCCATGGTAACGTTGCTTGGATGGCAACATATGTTGCTCCAAAACCTGTATGCACCTTTCAGCATTAATGGCGCCTTCACAGATGTGTAAGTTACCCATGTCTTGGGCACTAATACACCCCCATACCATCACAGATGCTGGCTTTTCAACTTTGCGTCTATAACAATCCGGATGGTTCTTTTCCTCTTTGGTCCGGAGGACACGACGTCCACAGTTTCCAAAAACAATTTGAAATGTGGACTCGTCAGACCACAGAACACTTTTCCACTTTGCATCAGTCCATCTTAGATGAGCTCAGGCCCAGCGAAGCCGACAGCGTTTCTGGGTGTTGTTGATAAACGGTTTTCGCCTTGCATAGGAGAGTTTTAACTTGCACTTACAGATGTAGCGACCAACTGTAGTTACTGACAGTGGGTTTCTGAAGGGTTCCTGAGCCCATGTGGTGATATCCTTTACACACCGATGTCGCTTGTTGATGCAGTACAGCCTGAGGGATCGAAGGTCACGGGCTTAGCTGTTTACGTGCAGTGATTTATCCAGATTCTCTGAACCCTTTGATGATATTACGGACCGTAGACGGTGAAATCCCTAAATTCCTTGCAATAGCTGGTTGAGAAAGGTTTTTCTTAAACTGTTCAACAATTTGCTCACGCATTTGTTGACAAAGTGGTGACCCTCGCCCCATCCTTGTTTGTGAATGACTGATCATTTCATGGAATCTACTTTTATACCCAATCATGGCACCCACCTATTCCCAATTTGCCTGTTCACCTGTGGGATGTTCCAAATAAGTGTTTAATGAGCATTCCTCAACTTTATCAGTATTTATTGCCACCTTTCCCAACTTCTTTGTCACGTGTTGCTGGCATCAAATTCTAAAGTTAATGATTATTTGCAAAAAAAATAAAAATGTTTATCAGTTTGAACATCAAATACTGTATGTTGTCTTTGTAGCATATTCAACTGAATATGGGTTGAAAACGATTTGCAAATCATTGTATTCCGTTTATATTTACATCTAACACTAACACAATTTCCCAACTAATATGGAAACGGGCTTTGTACTTACAGTACGGGTCTCATAAACAATTGTTTATCGAATGAATCGCGATTCTTATGCATAATGACTCTTAATCATTTCAATAAAATCAATAATCGATTAAAAAAAATATATCTATATATTTTTTTGGTTTTCCTAAAATCTGCCCTGTCCAGCCCATCCATCCATCTGTCTTCCTCCGTTTCTCCAAAGTCAGATTGTGGGGGCAACAGCCTAAGCAGAGAAGCCCAGACTTCCCTCTCTCTAGCTACTCTGTCCAGCTCTTCCTGGGGGATCCGAGGCGTTTCCATGCCAGCTGGGAGACATAGTCTCTCCACTGTGTTCTGGGTCTTCCCCGTGGCCTTCTACCGGTCGGACGTGCCCTAAGTACCTCCCCAGGGAGGCGTTCTGGGGTCATTCTGACCAGATGCCCGAACCACCTCATATGGCTCCTCTTGATGTGGAGGAGCAGCGGCTTTTCTCTGAGCTCCTTCCAAATGACAGAGGTTCTTACCCTATCTCTAAGAAAGAGCCCCGCCACCCGACGGTGGAAACTCATTTTGGCCGCTTGTACCTGTGATCTTGTCCTTTCGGTTTATAACACAAAGCTCATGACCATAGGTGAGGATAGGGACGTAGATCGACCGGTAAATTGAGAGCTTTGCCTTCCGGCTTAGCTCCTTCTTCACCACAATGGACCGATACAGGGTCCGCATCACTGCAGCCACTTTTGTAAATGATTGGGTATAATTTTCTCAAACAAAACCAGTTTTATTTTAAGTAATATAGAAATGAATCAGAGCTGTTTATCTATTTAATGGAGAAATGTAGTTAATCATAGAACTGGCACCCAATGTTATTAAAAAGTATGGATTTTGAATTGAGAATCGTTTTGAATGAATGAATCGACTCGTTACCCCCAAGAATCGAAATAAATTGAATTGTGTGGTGCCCAAAGATTCACAGCCCTAACTTACGGTATAAACACTTTTAGGATGCAACAAAATAAAATGAAAAACTCACCATAAACTATACACTACTGCCATCTAACGTCCTAGACTTACAAATGTAATTACGTCTTAATGTTATACTTGCAAATGATAATATGATTACAATAAAACAAGATTTAACAACTTAACAGCAGGTATCATAGTTAGCTCAGTTTCAAATATTGCAATAAAAAAATAATTGTATCATCAAAAACAATTAATATTCATGAGCACACACAAAACTAATGGAAATGTATAATGTTAAGTACCAGTATCAAGTCACAGGTACAGGGAATTGGTACTGTATTGCAGGTATGCTGCTAGCTTGTCAGCAAACAACAGAGGAGTTATGATGATTTCAAGATAATGGTGATCAATGAAGCATCAAACAACTGTAGAGTAGCTAAAACATATACATTTATATAATATAATAATAAAATATATATTCATCATTGTAATATGCCTGTTGTTATTTCACTGTTATTGAAACATTTTAAAAGTGTAAAAAACGGACTTCAAAAAGTAAAGCTGTCTTATATTTGGGTCAATATACCCCAGGGCAGCTGTGGCTATGAAAGTAGCTTACCACCACCAGGTGTGAATGTATGATGGGTTCTACATGTAAAGCGACTTTGGGTACTTAGAAAAGCGCTATATAAATCCCAGGTATTATTATTATTATTATTAATACATTAATACATACAACTGATAGGTTTACTAGTTAATGCATGGTCTGTGTGATAAAACATGAATTACCGTAGATAAAGTGAAGTCTTTATACAAAAGGCGTGTTGTGGTGTTTACTCACCAGGTTGACTGTATCAAACACTTGGACTTCTCCAATCATGGCACTGCCAGGATATGCCAGGTAGCAGTTGTCATTGCTAATGGACAGGGCACACAACCCTGCAGGGAGAAGACGCAAAAACACAAAATAATTAAGTTATTAAAAAGCGATCATTTCCTGTGTATACTGTGTAATTTTATGAGATAGTGTTTCTAATGTTGTAGCCCAATGAGTAGGGCTGGGCAGTATGGCTGAAAACTGTATCACGATTAAATGACATTCCTTTGATTATAATCCCCTCAGCTTTCAAGGCAGAAAGGAAAGAAATTGTCAACACAATGACGATCATGGTAAACACTTAAACTATTAATGTAAACAAAATTCTAAAAGCACAATAGCCACTTACAGGAGAAATACACTTTTTAAAATAATTTTGCCTATTGTTGACAATCATTATGAAAGACATGACGACGGATGGATTTCTTTTAATGCATTCTAAATATCAGATAAACGTAAATAAAAATCTGCTTACAGCGAAGCCAATGGGAGCTCCACTAATCCGCCCATAATATCTGATAAATAACGATTCAAAAAGCGCCAAGAATACTCAATTTACATTTTGTGACTTGTATATTAACCAAGTATTAGTGATCTTATTATTATAAACGCTAATGCAGACAAACTTCTTAGAGCGGCGCCGTGGTCACTTCCGGGTGTGCCTATGTTTACATCACCGACTGATCCGCAGCTTCCTCACTTCCTTGCTCCATATAAACTTATTCTAGATCATAAATCATCATCAAGAAATGCGAGTAGGTGTTCCGACAAGTTAGGACACTGTCAGCCATATAGGACCTGGGACTGGCGAGAACGACACTAAAAGTGCTTGTTCCCCCGTTGCACCCCGACCCGGTTTCTGAGCGAGGATTATGAGACATTTTTCATCTAAACGGGAATATATGAACATCGTAGCAGTTGGCATCCTAATGACAGCAGACCTTATAGAGTAAGTGGTGTTTTATTATGTTTGTTGGCTCTCAAAGTCTGCAGTAAGCAGAAATCAGTGATGCACCGCGTATGCTTAAAATGATCAAAATAGGTAAATATTAAATGTTATTATAAATGTGCTTGTTACTCCATTACAAATATACTTACATCATGTATATACATACAACCTCAATGAAGGTGTTTGGATGTTTTTTTAGGGGCTCTATAAGCAGAATTTAACAACTCCCATAGGCTCCATTGCAAGCGAAATTTTGATTGCATTTATTTAATATCCAGAATTCCTTTTTTTTTATCCATCCGTCGTAATGTCTTTCATAATGATTGTGAACGATAGGCAAAATTCCAAAAAAAAGTGTGGTTCCCCTTTAACAATAATATTTAAGGTGCAAAAATAAGGAATATGTAAGAAATGCTTAATTAAGTGTAACAAAATAGTGCAAAGTGTGAAAATGTAAACATAGAGAAACATGAGAACTATTTTTTGCATGTGTACTGCTAGGAAGTTACGTGGTCTGTGTAACATTTAATTTGGTCTGTTAATCTTATTTAAGTATGAAAATGAATTGATGTTTTGCAGTAATTGTCATTTAAACATTACTTGACCACAATATTATTTTAAAGTAGCCCATTTGTTATTTTAAAAACTTTTTTTTTTAGTCCGACACTTTAGTTCCTACCTGTTGTTTCCGTACATCCGAATAGGGAATAAACGAGGGTTAAAAAGAAAAGATGAGTGTGGCAAAGGACTACGTTCTGTTGGAAAACATCTGGTGACTTTTCCTGTTTTGTCCCCAATTTATTCGCTCTCTGTAGCACTCATTTTTACGTTTTCTTCTCACACCATGCAGACAATCAAGAGTGAGACAGCAAAGTGGCGCGACCAAACATGATAGTTGATCCTGTTACGCGATTGGCGTGTCTCTCCAATTGCTTACTGATCACTTACTGTTTTGCTAGGTTACAGACAAGACCGCGAGTGCCTTTGTTCATGCAACCAACCATACCTCATTCTTTCCAGTTTTATCCACCGCCCCACCAAAAAAAATTTTAAATAAAAAAATAAAATAAAATAAATAAATATTTATATTATATATATATATATATATACATACATACATACACACACAGTATATATATATATATATAAGGGCTGCAACTAACAATTAATTTGATTATCGATTAATCTGTCGATTATTACTTCGATTAATCGATTAATAATCGGATAAAAGAGACAAACTACATTTCTATCCGTTCCAGTATATTATTGAAAAAAAAGCAGCATACTGGCACCATACTTATTTTGATTATTGTTTCTCAGCTGTTTGTAAATGTAGCAGTTTATAAATAAAGGCTTATAAAAAATTTAAAAAAAGCCTCTGCGCATGTGCATAGCATAGATCCAACGAATCGATGACTAAATTAATCGGCAACTATTTTTATAATCGATTTAATCGATTAGTTGTTGCAGCCCTAATATATATATATATATATATATATATATATATATATATATATATATATATACATCGCAGATATATCTATCTGCGATGAGGTGGCGACTTGTCCAGGGTGTACACCGCCTTCCGCCCGATTGTAGCTGAGATAGGCTCCAGCGCCCCCCGCGACCCCAAAGGGAATAAGCGGTAGAAAATGGATGGATGGATGGATGGATATATATATATATATATATATACTGTATATAGACACACACATTATATAAATTGCATGTTTTATCATATATACACACACACAGTATATATATTGCATGTTTTATCAAACGCATTTTTATTGATATGGATTGTGTGTCTATCTCGATATATTTTGATATAATTTAATTTAATTAAATGTTATTATTTAAATTAAGATTAATATTAAATTAATCTACCAACGAGCAAATTTTGGCTTGTCGAAAATCCCACCTGAAGGGTTGGGTGGAGTCTCTCGGATTGTATGCAGCACTTTCATGTCTCGAATATTGTGAATGTAAAGTGACTCCTCCAGACAAACTATCAGCCTCTGTAGGGGAAAACACAACATAAGAACTGACTTTTATCTTACAAATATTACAAAACACACTTTTAATTCAAATAACCAAAATGAGAAGTGAGGAATACTTATTTTCCTCACCTGTCTGTTGAGTTTAACAGCCAGTATTGTGTTGGAGTAAGAGTAGTTGCAGATTTCGGTTCCCTTCTTGAAGTGACAGACTTTGAGCTTCCTCGGAGCCTTCAGGCTGACGATGGCCACCAGACTGCTGGAGAACAGACGCTCCACAATACACACATCCTCCGTGTCTGCTGCAGGACACAAACCCACACACTCTTATCAGGTTTCACCCATTTCTTTTGTTAATGGAGTTGAATTAGGCTATGTCTACACTAAGGCCCCGTTTACACTAAGCCGGATAAGCTTATCCAGGGTAAATCATACCTAACCTTATTCGTGTCCACACACAACAATGCCACCGTTTAAGACCACCGCCCCCCTCCGTCCACCGGCGCAACGTGACCTAGTACGCATGCGCACGTCATAGTCATTTCCAGTGTTGCTTTGTGTGCAAGTCCTTAAATATAACTTATCTGAACAATATCCAGTGTTGTGGTATTTTAATTACCTGGAATTCAGTGTGCTGTGGGGCCCTATTGTAGTGAATCACACCTGAGCCATCATAAATTAATAAAATCTTTATTAGACACGTAAACAATGTGATAAAGAACATTTTACATGAATCGAACAAGGGATCTAGAAATCTGGTCAGGACATTCCTCACTCTTTTGCCCTCACCTTCATTGTCCATTCGTTTTTGGTGACTTTATATACTCTGGACCTTGACGTCGAGTCTGCGACATACATGCCGGACAATAACTGATACAGTCTGCTTTGCCACTCCAAATGCATTCGCTGTTTTCCGTAGTTAGTTTTCCCTCGACGGCCATGTAATACAAAGCACACGCTACCTTTTTTATCACATCCAAGGGGGTCCGCATTCTTGTTGACTCTCCTTTGACAAATGGACAAAGATTTTCGTGCATTCGAAAGTTCTCTTGCCGTCTGAGAAGTGTTGCATCCGAAATAGCTACAATTGCTTTCTCTTAAGGTATTCATGTGTGATTTCCACAAGCGTCTGTACATGTAGAAGAAGGAGAAACACGGGCATTTCTGGTTGACTCGCCTTCATATTTCCAGCGGTTAGCTCGAGCTATGAAACCGCTTTATTATGAAGCTGGCTGTGGCGTGTTCTTTCTGACGTCATTTCCTGTGTTGGTGTGTTCTTTCTGGCGTCACTTCCTCTCCGAACTCACTTTGTAAACGATCAATGAGTCCATAGAAAGCTAAGTGCCGGAGATTCAAGAAATGCATGGCTGACTTACCCGTGTAAAAATTTGTCCGAGGAGGGTGACCTTAAACGATGGTTTAGTGTGGCTGAAACGGGGCTTAGGCTAAATAATTATTCGTTTAAGGGGTTAAACGACTTAGTGTAGACATGGCCTAAGTCGGATAACCCCTTAAACGAATAATTATTTAGCCTAAGCCCCGTTTCAGCCACACTAAACCAGCGTTTAAGGTTCTCCTCCTCGGACAAATTTTTACACGGGTAAGTGCGCAGTGTATTTCGGAGAGAAAGTGACGCCAAAAAGACCGCGCCCCACACCGGAAGTGACGTCAGAAAGAACGCGCCACAGCCAGCTTCATAATAAAGCGGTTTCGTAACTCGGAGCTAACCACTGAAAATATGGAAGCGAGTCATCCAGACATGCCCGTGTTTCTCATTCTTCTACATGTACAGACGCTTGTGGAAATCACACATGAATACCTTAAGAGAAAGCGATTGCAGCTATTTCGGATATAACACTTCTCAGACGGCAAAACAACTTTCAAATGTTGAGGTCAGCTGTGATTCTACTTACCGAAAAACTTTTGTCGAAGGACAGCCAACAAGAATGCGGGCTACCGTGGATGTGATAAAGAAGGTAGCGTGTGCTTTGTATTACCTGGCCGTCGAGGGAAGACCATGGAAAAAGGCGAATGCTTTTGGAGTGGCAAAGCAGACTGTATCAGTTATTGTCCGGCATGTATGTCGCGGACTCGACGTCAAGGTCCAGAGTATATAAAGTCACCAAAAACGAATGGACAATGAAGGTGAAGGCAAAAGAGTGAGGAATGTCCTGACCAGATATCTAAATCCCTAGATTGATTGTTGTCAAATGTTCTTTGTCACATTGTGTACTTTCACATGTCCATTAAAGATTTGATTAATTTATGATGGCTCAGGTGTTATTCACTACAATAGGGCCCCACAGCACACTGGATTCCAGTTAATTGAAATACCACAACACTGGATATTGTTCAGATAAGTTAAATTTAAGAACTTGCACACAAACCAACACTGGAGGTGACTATGACGTGCGCATTTTCCGCGCATGCGTATTAGGTCGCGGTGCGCCTGCTGACGGAGGGGGTCTTAAAAGACCATTGTGTGTATGTGGACAAGGATAAGGTTTGGTGGGATTTACCCTGGATAACCTTACCCTTAGTGTAAATGGGGCCTTAGATTTGGTTGTATGACTGTTGATGGTGTGTAATAGAGGAAGCCAGATGCTTAAGGAAGTGCTGACTAAATATAACACTAAGTTGTGATATAATTAACTCAGAACAAGTAGCTGTACTGTATATATGACAAAGGTTAATAGGCAAAATGATCACGTATGAAGAGGTAATACTCACTACATTCGTATATCTGCTCCAATTTGTCCACAGACGACAGAGAGAAAAACTTGTATCCTGATTTTGTGCCAACAGCTAAGGATCTTTGAAATCAACACAAAACAGACTTTTGAAGCAGAACATTAAAAAACATTTCTTGTCTCAAACTAATGTGACAACAACATAAGCTTGGGATTCAGGTTATAATGTAATCCTACGGTTAAAGCACCCAGAATTTCCCTCTTAATTACTGTAATGTACGTTTTGTTATAACAATGGTACTCTAAACCACAGTGTGCGCTGGATGACATTTCATTATTATACCTTATCTGATACATGTGGCTAAAGTTAGCATAGCATCATGTTAGCCTAGCATCTAGCTGCTATTGACCGTCAATATAAAAGTAGCTATTAGAATAATATAACTGACAATATCCGTGTACTAGCTTTGGTATAACGAGAAAACACACCCAGAATGTGGCAAATAAAGTCGTGTCAGCCTGTCAACCGAGCAGAAAAGGCCTCAAAATGTAAGCTAACGCTCGCTAGCATGCCAGCACAGGCCATCGGAACACCGCGGAGCTCTCTACCCGGCCCAGCCCTCCACCCATACGGCTGTGTCTTACGTATTGTCCTGGTTGAAATTGGCGAAGAGGAGCTGGCTGCCGCCAGCATCCCCGCTCTGACTGGCCAAGTTCATGAGCCCGGCACCATCGAGTTATCAATCTCCGGGGTCAAACTGAAGCAGCCGGGCTGATAAAGGTAACGTGTTGCGGCCAAACGTGTGGTAGAGGTTCAGGGTCCCATTGCTAACGTTGCTAATGCTATCAAGATTGTTGTTGTTTTTCATAGAGGGGGGTTGCTGCTTCACGCTTCTGCGCATGCTCCAAGAACGAAGCGTGGGGCGGTTTAAAGAGACAGGCCCACATTTGTGCCACGCTTTATGAGTACAGTGCAATACTAACAACGAATAGTAATAATAATAATCATATAATAATAATTACATTTTAGCATATAAAATCTGCGCGAGAAATGAGGCAAAGTCAAACTCTGAAGATAAATTGACAACGTGATGCAACAGCGTCACCAGCTTTCAAAACAATAAAAACATCTCCTTTGAGCAACCAAGTTTTATTACTTCTGAGGAATACGTTTCTTTTTTGCATGGTTGTCTTGGGTGAAAACAATATGCTCCAATATTGTTTATTTTAATCCATGTCCTTTGGAGTTGTGCCAACTAAATATTTATTTCAGCCATCATCTTTTATGTTTTGACGAGTGAAACAAGAAATGCTGTAATAAAATAGTATATTCACAATGTACGTATGGCACCATTCCTGGTTTTATCTCGTGTGAGAGGAAGGTGAGGTCAATCGTTTTGCAATGCTGTCTGCTGAAAATGATGGAAAGTGCCGCTTTACATAGCAACTGATGCTGTGATCAAAGTTGGAATTGCCACAAATCACATTTCAAGCTTTTAAATACTCTACTGCCATCTAGCTGCTAAAGTGGATAGTGCATGCCCGAAATTCGTCACGTTTCATGTATCAGGTAAACAGCGATGATTGGGAATATAAATCCCCTTTTTACTGTAATTAGTTTATAGCCTAATACTTGCCTATATTTTTATATTCCATTTTAAAGTTATATCAACATTGGACATAAAAAAAAACAAAAACAAAAACTGTTGACATGTTTGACACATGTACATGTCATACAACACTTGGTAATTGTCATGTCTGTGTAATCATGTTTTGTTTTAAGTCATGTTTTGTTTAGTTATAGGACTCTTTAGTTTCTGTCTTTTCACTCCCTTGTCTTGTTTCCATGATTATCCCATTAGTTTCACCTGTTCCATGTTTGGACTCATTGTGCACTCTTGTTTGTCACCATAGCAACCATTAGTTTTCACCTGTCACGTCACGCACCTGTTTCACGTTTTGAGTCACGCACCTGTTTTCGTTAATCATGTCTGTAGTATTTAAGCTTTTCATTTTCTGTTGTTCGTCCTGACGACATCCCCGCATTTATGCCCCCTGTCACACTCTGTCCACCTCTGCGCACTTCATGTCTATGCCAAGTAAGTTTTTGTTTATTAAGCCACAGTTAGTGTTTTGTTTAATTGTTCATAGTTTCTGCCAATGTGCAAGTTTTGTGTTTATAGTCTAGTTTTGTACCTCCGCCCCTGTGCGCGCTTTTCGTTTATTCCTTTTTTTGATAGTTTAAATAAATCATGTACCCACCTTCAAGCCTTGACCAGTCCAATTCACTTGCACCTCGGGAGAACAAACCAAGCCATAGTCCAAGTCATGACAGATGTCGTCAGCTAAAAAGTTCTCCCGCAAGACATTTGGACAATTTTGACGAGGGAACATGGGCGGTCCTGCGCGCGATGGAGGAGGAAACGCTGCGCTACTCCTCCGTGGAGCGCAGAGATATGATGTGGGGGCCAAATGGAAGACTGGTGCCAATAAACTCCGTGTGGACCCACGACATTGGCGCGTCGCTCCCGTCCCGGAAACGTCGCCGAGGACGAGGAAAGACTTCCGCAAGCCTGCAGGACACGCCGCTCCCACAAGCCCCTCCCCCTCCGGGCAGAAGCAAGCAGCAGTCTGCCCGGCTTCCCCAGGATGACATCACAGCCCAGGATTTTTTTTTCAATACTTTTTCGTTAGATCACCCGCCTCCAGCTAAAAACTCTAATGCCATGTCTTTGATAAAACATTATCAAAACATGTTTTTAGAAATTAGGTCTAATCAGTCCAAGCCACGTCCCAAATTTCATGCCCCGCCCCCCAAGACTCATGCCCCGCCCCCCAAGACTCAAGTCCCGCCCCCGTCACAATTTTTTTCTTTTTTTCCGCCCACACAACCCCAGGTGGGGGCTAAAAAAAAACATTGTGGCCAAAATAAAGGGGAAGTTTCGGCCCCCCTCCTGTCCTCCCTTCGCCCACCCCTAGAGGGAGTTCCAGACCGCAGGGAGCGCGTCTGGTATCCGCCCCTTAAGGGGGGGGGCTAGGGCTGGGAATTGTTCAGGTGGGGTGGCTCTGCATCACCATGCCAAGCCACAGCCTCCAGCACGACCGCCCTCACCAGTCTTCCGACCCGTCAAGCCACAGCCTCCAGCACGACCGCCCTCACCAGTCTTCCGACCTGCTAAGCCGCAACCCCCAGCTAGGCCACCTCCACCTGCTCCAAGGCTAGCTCCACTGCTAGCACCTGTCGCAGCTCCACGGCTTGCACCTGTCGCAGCTCCACGGCTTGCACCTGTCGCAGCTCCACGGCTAGCACCTGTCGCAGCTCCACGGCTAGCACCTGTCGCAGCTCCACGGCTAGCTGCTCCAAGGCTAGCTCCACGGCTAGCACCTGTCGCAGCTCCACGGCTAGCACCTGTAGCTGCTCCACGGCTAGCACCTGTCGCCGCACCAAGGCTAGCACCAGCTCCTCCACGCCAAGTCCAAGACCCTCCACGCCAAGTCCAAGACCAAGACCCACCACGCCAAGTGCCGCCAGTCGCAGCTCCACGACGCCAAGTGCCGCCAGTCGCAGCTCCAAGACGCCAAGTGCCGCCAGTCGCAGCTCCAAGACGCCAAGTGCCGCCAGTCGCAGCTCCAAGATGCCAAGTGCCGCCAGTCGCAGCTCCACGACG
This sequence comes from Nerophis lumbriciformis, assembly GCF_033978685.3. Classification (NCBI taxonomy): domain Eukaryota; kingdom Metazoa; phylum Chordata; class Actinopteri; order Syngnathiformes; family Syngnathidae; genus Nerophis; species Nerophis lumbriciformis. The sequence continues at coordinate 22,575,500 of NC_084569.2, forward strand.
CCAAGTGCCGCCAGTCGCAGCTCCACGACGCCAAGTGCCGCCAGTCGCAGCTCCACGACGCCAAGTGCCGCCAGTCGCAGCTCCACGACGCCAAGTGCCGCCAGTCGCAGCTCAACGACGCCAAGTACCACCAGTCGCAGCTCCACGACGCCAAGTGCCGCCAGTCGCAGCTCAACGACGCCAAGTGCCGCCAGTCGCAGCTCCACGATGCCAAGACCAAGACCCGCCATGCCAAGACCAAGACCAAGACCCGCCATGCCAAGACCAAGACCAAGACCCGCCATGCCAAGACCAAGACCAAGACCCGCCATGCCAAGACCAAGACCCGCCATGCCAACACCAAGACCCGCCATGCCAAGACCAAGACCAAGACCCGCCATGCCAAGACCAAGACCCGCCATGCCAAGACCAAGACCCGCCATGCCAAGACCAAGACCCACGCCGAGCTTCGCCGCCTGACGCGCCACGCCGAGCTTCGCCGCCTGACTCACCATGCCGAGCTTCCACGCCTGCCACGATGACGACGCGCCTTCCTCCTCGTCGGCCACGGATATGGCCGCTACCTGGTCGCCCGCCACGCCAAGTGCGCCCACCTCCCAGTCGGCCACGAATGTGGCCATTCCCTGGGCGCCCGCCTCGCCTGCTGCAGCGGCGTTCCACTCGCCCCGGTGGATACGGGGACACATGGTCTGGCGACCCACCGCCATGTCCCCCTCCCGCCCTCCCATGACTCTTGTTAATTTTTTTATGGACATCTGGTATCTGTCCTTAAAGGGAGGGGCTCTGTCATGTCTGTGTAATCATGTTTTGTTTTAAGTCATGTTTTGTTTAGTTATAGGACTCTTTAGTTTCTGTCTTTTCACTCCCTTGTCTTGTTTCCATGATTACCCCATTAGTTTCACCTGTTCCACGTTTGGACTCATTGTGCACTCTTGTTTGTCACCATAGCAACCATTAGTTTTCACCTGTCACGTCACGCACCTGTTTCACGTTTTGAGTTACGCACCTGTTTTCGTTAATCATGTCTGTAGTATTTAAGCTTTTCATTTTCTGTTGTTCGTCCTGACGACATCCCCGCATTTATGCCCCCTGTCACACTCTGTCCACCTCTGCGCACTTCATGTCCATGCCAAGTAAGTTTTTGTTTATTAAGCCACAGTTAGTGTTTTGTTTAATTGTTCATAGTTTCTGCCAATGTGCAAGTTTTGTGTTTATAGTCTAGTTTTGTACCTCCGCCCCTGTGCGCGCTTTTCTTTTATTCCTTTTTTTGATAGTTTAAATAAATCATGTACCCACCTTCAAGCCTTGACCAGTCCAATTCACTTGCACCTCGGGAGAACAAACCAAGCCATAGTCCAAGTCATGACAGTAATATTATATATGATAATCCGAAAAGCATTTTTTTCTTTACACACATTTCTGCATGTTCATGAACTTTCATCACTTTATATGGAAAAAGTAACAATAAAAAAGTCGATAAATATAATAGCTTTCTTCTCATGTGCTTATGAAACATCCTAGTAGTTGTTTACATATATTGTATTTCATTGGACAAATTCCATAACTGAAAAGCCTATGATGTTCTCTCCATGGCACAAGAGCTTTTTATTTTTTTCACAGTTTTGCATGCAAATCTCTTATAGAGTAGGACATCCAGCACACAATTAGCTATATTTACATATAATAAAAGTTGCTTGTCTCTCCACATATATTACTTTAAACATGTAAATTAATGAAATCATCTGACTGAAATCATCATAGCAACATATGAGTGACAGTTGTCTCTGTTTTTGTCAGATTCTGATAAATCTGACTCCCACTTTATATGAATATGCTCATAGGATGAGTGAAGAAGAACAACTATACTGATACAACTGATTATACACAATTATACGTTTGGCCACTGTGTGTGAGATATGTAGTGGATTATATCAGTATACACACAGGCAGAGGCAAACATGTAACATCCTTTGTTTGAAGTTTGCATAACGGCTTTGTTCAGTCTTGCCCGCTGACTGCAAATTGCCACAAAGGGATCCTGTTAGCTGTTGAATAATATTTAATTTTCCATGACAGTTTGCATATTTTAAAAGTCCTCCTAAGTACCTGTTTACCCCATGTGGGACTGTTTGGGTTGTACCTCACTTACAGAAAGATAATTTTTGAGGACAAATCTCTGCAAAAATTACATCCACAGTGAACTTTGTAAAGTCCAATGCTCCAACAGGCCTTAAAAATCAAACTAACCAATTCAGAAATGTTTGATTGGCAACACTAAATTGGACCTAGTGTGTGAATGTGAGTGTGAATGTTGTCTGTCTATCTGTGTTGGCCCTGCGATGAGGTGGTGGCTTGTCCAGGGTGTACCCCGCCTTCTGCCCGAATGCAGCTGAAATAGGCTCCAGCACCCCCCGCGACCCCAAAAGGGACAAAATGGATGGATGGATAGAAAATCATGTAAAACAGCTGTGTCAAACTCGGCCACATTGTAGTCATGGCTGCCCTCAGAGCGCCGCTTATAACAGTGAAACATATATTAATTTAAATGTATATAAGGATTCACCGCATGATGTTATTACACAATTGTCTATGCATTAGATCATCGTATTGTTTTTTAATATCTATAGACTGGCAGAATTTTGTGGTAGAATTAAGTGTTTTCACAGCAAATTACTGTAAAGAGAAAAACAATACCACTGTCCCGATTGTAGCTGAGATAGGCTCCAGCGCCCCCCGCGACCCCAAAGGGAATAAGCGGTAGAAAATGGATGGATGGATGGATGTTTTTAATTTTTTTTTAATTCTGGCGACTGAGCGGCCATTTTTTCCCCGTAAAATCTATTGTCATTTCCACAATGTCCGATTTAGTGGATAACTTACTTTGAAATCATAAATCAATCAGATATTTATTTTTATTTGAACAAAAACTGTGTAATGGATGATAATATATTTGCTACATTACTAGGAAAAACGAAAGTTAATTTGTTCAGTAGTTCATTATAATTCATCATAATTATCATTACAACTACTTTCAAACCTAAAGTCATACAAATGTAAAATGTAACGTACAGTATAATATTTTTTACATTATTAGATAATATTATATTAAAATATAGAGTATGCAATTGCATGCAGTTTTTTTCTGTCAAAGCGGAAAAAAGGAATACATTTAGTAAGAAAGATTAAATAATTTATTGATACATATTATTTCCAGGCTTTTGCGGGCCACATAAAATTATATGGCGGGCCAGATCTGGCCCCAGGTTTTGAGTTTGACACTTGTGGTCTAAAGCATTAAACTCCTTTTTTGGGGGATGTTAACACACATGGGTATACTGTAAGTCATGGCAGACAAAAAGTGTGATGACACCCATAGAACTAAAAGATACTTCTATTACATCCCAAAATTTTCAGAGCCAACATGTGCTTTAGCTGAGTTAAGTTAAGAGTTTGGTTAGTTGGAACTTGCCCGATGGCATTTTCCCACAAGAAAATAATATGATTCCACTTTGCAATAATATCTGAAAACAATCATACATCTAAACAGAACTGCAATAATGAAATATGTAAAAATTAAGCAATAATTCAATAACAATTATGCACGCAAGTATACACTTTTTCAGCTTTGACTCCTCCCCACCCCCCTTTGACAAGGCATCCTGTTGAGTAGACAGGATGACCCTAACCCTAACCCTAACCCTAACCCTAACCCTGCCTCAACAACCTGGAGCTGAACGCCCAGAAAACAGTGGAGATGATCTTGGACTTCAGGAAAGTCAAAGCCCCACCATCCCCCCTCACCCTGATTGACTCTCCCACCCCCGTTTCCATTGTGGACTCCATCCGTTTCTTGGGCACCACCATCACCCAGGACCTCAAGTGGGAGCCGGCCATCAGCTCCCTCATCAAGAAGGCCCAGCAGAGGATGTACTTCCTGCGGCAGCTGAAAAAAACTGAAGGTGCCGACCAAGATGCTGGTGCAGTTCTACTCAGCAATCATCGAGTCCATCCTCACCTCCTCCATCCCCGTGTGGTTCTCCGGCGCCACAGTCCGGGACAAGCATCGACTGCAGCGCATGGTACGTGCTGCTGAGAAGGTGATTGGCTGCAAACTCCCACCCCTCCAGGACCTGTTCTCTTCCAGGACCAGGAGGCGTGTGGGTCGGATCACAGCTGACTCTTCTCACCCTGGACACAAACTATTCTCCCCTCTCCCCTCAGGCAGGAGACTACGGTCCATCCAGACACACACCTCCCGCCACCTGAACAGTTTTTTCTCCTCGGCCATCAGACACATGAACAATAACAAGATCTGATAGCTCAGTTACAGCTCATGTTATTTTATTCTGTGTTATATGTGTTTTATGTTGCACGATTGCGCCAAGTAAAATTCCTAGTTTGTGAACCCGTTCTCAAACAATGGCAATAAAAACTCTTCTGATTCTGATTCTGATTGTGATTACAATGTGAATATTTTTTCCCCAGCATAGATCTGGCGCTCCCTAGTGGGCCATATCAAACACCGTATTGGATGCCAAGGTGAAATACAGTATGGCAACACTCATGAATCATATGTAATAGGGATGTAACAATTACTGGTGTTAATGATAAACCGCGGTAAAAGCCCCAACAATTAGTATTACCGTATAAAATTGAAACGATAGTAAAACTGTGATTGATAACCACAATTTGCTAAACTCGTGGACTGGTGATGCTGCTCATTTCCTGGAGAAGAAAGCTAGCGCCGCTGATCGCCAGCTAGCGTCGCTAAGTGCCAGCACTGTTAATCGCCAGCACTGGTATTCGCAAACTGCCAGATAGCGCCGCTACCTCAGACCACAGAACACTTTTCCACTTTGCATCAGTCCATCTTAGATGAGCTCGGGCCCAGTGAAGCCTGCAGCGTTTCTGGGTGTTGTTGATAAATGGCTTTCGCTTTGCATAGTAGAGTTTTAACTTGCACTTACAGATGTAGCGACAAACTGTAGTTACTGACAGTGGTTTTTCTGAAGTGTTCCTGTGTATCCTTTACACACTGATGTCGCTTTTTGATGCAGTATCGCCTGAGGGATCCAAGGTCCGTAATATCATCGCTTACGTGCAGTGGTTTCTCCAGATTTTCTGAAACTTTCGATGATATTACAGACCGTAGATGGTGAAATCCCTAAATTCCTTGCAATAGCTTGTTGAGAAATGTTGTTCTTAAACTGTTGGACAATTTGCTCACGCATTTGTTCACAAAGTGGTGACCCTTGCCCCATCCTTGTTTTTGTGAATGACTGAGCATTTCATGGAAGCTGCTTTTATACCCAATCATGGCACCCACCTGTTCCCAATTAGCCTGTTCACCTGTGGGATGTTCCAAATAAGTGTTTGATGAGCATTCCTCAACTTTCTCAGTCTTTTTTGACAGTTGTCCCAGCTTGATCGCTAACTGCCAGATGGCGCAGCTATTTGCTGGCGCAGCTAATTGCTAGCACCGCTAATCGCTCGCTGTTAATTAGCGCCACTGATCGCTAGCTATTATAAATGCTAACATGACCACAAGACGCATTAATGTCATACCCTGATACATTGTGCAAACGACTCATTGTTTGTGTGTCTGTTGTAAATTATTTTTTTACATTCCATATAACAATATTGTGATAGTAGTAATAATAACAGTGATATGGAATGTTCAAATGACATTCCTAAGAGTAACATTACAAATATGTAGAAATCCCCTGCAATCACAATAAACTGCCCCTAGGTGACAGCATCGCGATGAAAACACATCAATGTAATCTGCAAAAGTTTATTAAAATTATTAATGGAATATAACCTTCAAATGATTTTTTTCAACTTAAATTTAACATGGGGCAAGGGTGTGGCAATTAACTATAGAAAAGATCAAATTTGGCATATTTATAAATGATGGTAGCATAGAAATGTTTGTCAACATCATTATGCTCCAAGCAACATTTTTTTCTACATACATGTCGATTTATGGAAGTGAAATCTACATTTTATAATTGGCTTGATGATTTCAAATTATCAATTAAATCTTGGAAAATTATTAAAAATACGAAAGCCCTTAAATTTATTTCGTTATTGCAGAAATGTAAAGTGATTTATCCATCCATCCATCTTCTTCCGCTTATCCGAGGTCGGGTCGCGGGGGAAGCAGCCTAAGCAGGGAAGCCCAGACTTCCCTCTCCCCAGCCACTTCGTCTAGCTCTTCCCGGGGGATCCCGAGGTGTTCCCAGGCCAGCCGGGAGACATAGTCTTCCCAACGAGTCCTGGGTCTTCCCCGTGGCCTCCTACCCGTCGGACGTGCCCTAAACACCTCCCTAGGGAGGCGTTCGGGTAGCATCCTGACCAGATGCCCGAACCACCTCATCTGGCTCCTCTCGATGCGGAGGAGCAGCGGCTTTACTTTGAGCTCCCCCTGAATGGCAGAGTGAGTTAGATTAGCCTTTTTGGAATTTGTGTATCGTATCCTATTTGTATTATTATTATTTATTGTTATTATTTTTATATTCTATTTGTATTTGCTTTAGTTTTAGTTCTTTTACATCAGGGGTGTCAAACGTGCGGCCCGAGGGCCGGATCAGGCCCACGAACAGGTTTTATCCGGCCCGCGGGATGAGTTTGCCAAGTATAAAAATGTACCTGAAATTCTTTAATGAAAGAAACAGCAGTTCTAAATGTGTCCACTGGATGTTGCAATAGCAATTATTTGTATCTTGGTAGATGATGCTACATATGTACAAAATAAACCACATGATGTTAGTACATCAGTCGAGGAAAATGATCAAACGACATAAATAACTGTATTTTGATTTTGATATAATTTTTTTTGTCTTGATTGATTGAAAATTAACACCAACGAGTTTACTGATGAATATTATCACATCATTTATTCAGAAAATATAAATAACGACAAATAAATTATATATCCTATTAACCACAACAGGTAATTGTAAAAAAAAATGTGTACAAGTTCAGAATGTACTTGTTCTATTTTTAAACAAAGAAAACAATCTGAAGTTGTCTTTATTTTTAAGTTATTGTGCCGTGATTTTACCAGTAGATTTTCCTCCATGTGGCGCCAGATCTAAAATGAGTTTGACACCCGTGCTTTACATGTTTTACAAAAGACAGTATTTGCTCAACCTGATGGATGTTTGGAATTGTTGAGATTTGTTTAAAGTGCCCTGGTTTTTATGTACATTGAGAATATATGTTTGTATGTACATTGTTACTGTGCAGAAGCTTGGGGAAATAATTATAAAAGCAACATACATCCCTTAACAATCTTACAAAAACAGGCACTTAGAATTATCCGTAATGTGGGGTTCAAGGAGCACACAAATAGCTAATTTTTAAGGTCAAAACTGTTAAAATTTCCCTATTTAGTAGAATATTTTACAAGGCTTATCATGTTTAAAGCAATAAGTTATAAATTGCCTGCAAATATTCAAAGTTTATTCATAGAAAGGGATGTGAGGTACAACCTCAGAGGAACAGCAAAATATAAACACACTTTAGCACTTAGCACAATGAAAAGTTGTTGTGTCTCAGCCTGTGGGGTGATAATATGGAACAGCCTGAGTGATGAGCTGAAACACTGTTCAAACACTGAGCATTTTAAGAAATTGTACAAATCTAATATTTTGGTTCGGTATAGGGTATAGTGAGGTCTAGGCTTATTTTGAATATGAGTATGAATGACTTATATGACTTACTTATGATGATATATTGAGAATTGTAAGCACATAATTCATTGGCAAATTGAGTAATGTGGATCCAGATGAATTTGATAAAATGTGGTTCAGAGGAAACTGGATATTTTTTAAAGTAACTGTGTAAAAAAGGGGGGATTCAAAAAGTTTGTACTTCTTCCCATTACCCTTTTGAGATATGTTTAATTTAATTGTATTTACTTTTATTTTCTTAATTCAATTTTCTTTTCTTTTTTGTGAAATAATAATATTGCCATTGAGCACAAGACTGTTCAATGGAGATATGTATGTATATTATGTACTACAGTGTTTTTCAACCACTGTATATTATGTACTACAGTGTTTTTCAACCACTGTATATTATGTATTACAGTGTTTTTCAACCACTGTATATTATGTACTACAGTGTTTTTCAACTAATGTGCCGTGAGATACAGTCTGGTGTGCCGTATCTAATTTCACCTATTTGGGTTAAAAATATTTTTTGCAAACCAGTAATTATAGTCTGGAAATGATGTGTTGTTGTTGAGTGTCGGTGCTGTCTAGAGCTCGGCAGAGTAACCGTGTAATACTCTTCCATATCAGTAGGTGGCAGCCGGTAGCTAATTGCTTTGTAGATGTCGGAAACAGCGGGAGGCAGGGTGCTGGTAAAAAGGCGTCTAATGCTTAAACCAAAAATAAACAAATATTGAGTGTCCCTAAGAAAAGGCATTGAAGCTTAGGGAAGGCTATGCAGAACAAAACTAAAACTGAACTGGCTACAAAGTAAACAAAAACAGAATGCTGGACGACAGCAAAGACTTACTGTGGAGCAAAGACGGCGTCCACAATGTACATCCGAACATGACATGACAATCAACAATGTCCCCACAAAGAAGGATAAAAACAACAGAAATATTCTTGATTGCTAAAAAAAAGTAGATGCGGGAAATATCGCTCAAAGGAAAACATGAAACTGCTACAGGAAAATACCAAAAAAAAGAGAAAAACCCACCGAAATAGGAGCACAAGACAAGAACTAAAACACCTACACACAGGAAAACAGCAAAAAACTAAAAATAAGTCACGGCGTGATGTGACAGGTCGTGACAGTACACCTACATTGAGCCAGGAGGTATAGTGATGCATGGTTGGTTATGGTTTAAAGTCATATCCAACAATTGCGACAACGACTTTTTACTGTCAAGTGAGTTTCGTTTTTGAATGATTTCTGCTGGTGGTTTTCCTCCGGATTTTTTTAACGCAAAAAATGTGCCTTGGCTCAAAAAAGGTTGAAAAACACTGATGTACTACATGTATGATGTGGAGCTGACTATGACATACTCAATAAACAACAACCTAATGTTAAAAAAATAAAAAGTTTAACCCTCTACCTTGGTTTGTGTCATACACATAGGCGCCGATCTCGTGGGTGCTTCGGGGCTCTAGCACCCATGGACACTGCCTAGCACCCACGTGGGATTAATGGCAACTTCCAACCAATTATAAATTTTTTGAAAAATCAATCTCGTTGTTTATTTAGTGGCGAGTTTGGTCCGTTTTACATAATAAATAAGTCACGAATCATATAGTCTATATTTAATTAAGCCTAACCAAGATTTCATTGTGCCGATAATGAAATAATGACACAATCATCTTGACTTTGAACACACTACACACGCGCGAATGAAATGCATACTTACTCAACAGCCATACATGTCACACTAAAGGTGGCTGTATGAACAATGCCAACACTGTCATAAATATGTGCCATATAGTGAAACCACACTAAACAACAACGACAAACATATTTTGGAAGAATATTTGCACCGCCACCGCAACACAACATAAACACTACAGAACAAATTCCCAGAATTCCCTGCAGCACCAACTCTTCCGGGATGCTACAATATCAAGAAATGCCATTGGTGAATCTACACCTAACATCCACTGTAATGATACCACGTACAATAGCGCATCTAGTCGATACTACTATGATTACATCAATATTTTTTAGCATCACAAAATCATCTTTCGTTTTAAAAAAAATTTATATTATGTTTATAAACTCAGGAAATATGTCTCTGGACATATGAGGACTTTGAATATGACCAATGTATGACCCTGTAACTACTTGGTATCGGATTGATATCCAATTTTGTGGTATCATCCAAAATTAATGTAAAGTATCAAACAACAGAAGAATAAGTGATTATTACATTTTAACACAGGTGTAGATAAAACATGTTAAAACAGAAAATAACCAGATATTAGCAATAAATGAACAAGTAGATTAATAATTCATTTTCTACCACTTGTCCTTGATAATGTTGACAAAATAATAGAATGATAAATGACACAATATAACCTGCTCAGTGGCCTTGTGGTTGGAGATTGGTAGGTTGTTAGTTCAAACCCCGGCCGAGTCATACCAAAGACTATAAAAATGGGACTCATTACCTCCCTGCTTGGCACTCAGCATCAAGGGTTGGAATTAGGGATTAAATCACCAAAATGATTCCCGGGCGCGGCCACCGCTGCTGCTCACTGCTCCCCTCACCTCCTAGGGGGTGAACAAATGCAGAGGACACATTTCACCACACCTGGTGTGTGTGTGACAATCATGGGTATTTAAACTTTAACTTAACTTTAACAATATGTTATTGCATACATCAGCAGACGCAGTAGGAGTCTTTGTTTGTTTACTTACGACTAAAAGACAAGTCACTATTTTATTTAAGGACAAAATTGCAATAAGAAACATATGTTTAATGTATCCTAAGATTATTTTTTTTTAAGTTAAAGTTAAAGTACCAATGATTGTCACACACACACTAGGTGTGGTGAAATTTGTCCTCTGCATTTGACCCATCCCCTTGTTCACCCCCTGGGAGGTGAGGGGAGCAGTGGGCAGCAGCGGTGGCCACGCCCGGGAATCATTTTTGTTGATTTTTGTTAAAATAAAGCCAATAATGAACTTTTTTGTGGTCCCCTTTATTTAGAAAAGTACGGAAAAGTACCGAAATACTTTTGGTACCGGTACCGGTACCAAAATATTGGTATTGGGACAACACTAATACATACACACTGAGCACCCACTGGCAGAAATGTAGCTTAGCGCCGATGTTATGTACTACATGTATGATGTGGAGCTGACTATGACATACTCAATAAACAATAACCTAATGTTCAATAAAAAAAATTAAAAAAATCTGCAAAAGTTTAACCCTCTGCCTTTGTTTGTGTCATACATACCTTTATTCTTCATACAGTATTATTGCTATTCTATTTACTAGACCACTGTCCTGTATGCTGCATATTTTGTTGATGCTATTGGAACCTGAAATTCCGCTTGTATAGGCTCTTTCCCTATAAAGCTTATTGCGCAATCGCAGTGTTTCCTCTGCAAATATTGTAAGGTAAAACAGTGCAGAAAAGTTGAGGGAGGAGGACTCACAAGTTGTGCAGTCGGGAGAGCTGCTGTTGTGTTATCATCAGCCAGGAAAAGGGGAGGAGGGATTACAAGCCCAGTCCTGTGGAGTGGAACATCCTGCCAACACATCTCACACTCGCAGCAACAACTCTGCACAAGCAACCATTGGCACCCACCTCCAAGCATGCGTCCTCTCCCACGTTGATGCAAAGTTGGGTTTAAGTCTGCTCCTTCTTCTTTTTGTTGTTGTTGTGTAACCCGGACCGAACCGCAGGTTGTGTCGCTCCGGCCGGACTATTATGTTATTATGTTGTGTTCATGTTTGAGCGCACGGCGGTGGCACATCCGGAATGGAGAAGCCATAGGCAGAGACACAACATGGACCTGAAAGGGACAACATTTGGAAGGTAAAGGGATTGTTTTGGATTTTTCTTTTTTTAAATTCTCTGTCTGGATTTGTAGACATTATCCGTTTCACGCGCATAACAAATCCAGTGCATGGAAGCGTATAGAGAATTTGTTATTGATTGATACTGTGGGTGTGTTTGCATATGTGTGTGTGTGTGTGTGTTCACTTGTCTCACCATCCTTGTGTGGACATACACTTGACAAACAACCCTTTCTGTGAGGACCTTTTGACTTGTAAGGACATTTGTCTGGTCATTTAAATGTGCTCTATAAATAAAGTTGATTTGATTTGATTTGATCACAACTACAGAAGTAAAATGTTTTTTTTACATTGTGTGTTTTGCCTTCTGAAGTGAGGTTGCAACTCTCTACTCCCATCTAGTGCTAGATATATATTTTGTTATCATTCTAGCTATAGTGGAAAGGGGGGCCCTCACAACCTACTAACCAAACGTGGGTCCACACAAAGTAGGCAAGACATGTATGTGTGTGTGTGTGTGTGTATACTGTACTCTATGTATTTATGTACACATTTTGTGTATGTTTCATTTTCTACTTATTATGTACATACATTTGTATATGTAGTACATGTTTTGTACATTTATACAATAATGTAAACTGAATGAAAATAGGTTGAGCAATTAGCAAGATATGAGTTATTTTCAATTTAGATGTGCTACCTTGATCGAGTACTTTGCTGTCCTTAAAAAGGGCCTACTCACAGAACTTACTACTATGTGTGTGTATGGTCAAATCTACCTAGCAACAGCGGCCGGTCCTCACAACTACAAAAGTAAAAAAAAAAGTTTTTACTTTGTGTGTTTTGCATTCTGAAGTGAGGTTGCAACTCTCTACTCCCATCTAGTGCTAGATATATTTTTTTCATCATTCTAGCTATAGTGGAAAGGGGGGCCCTCACAACCTACTCACCAAACGTGGGTCCACACAAAGTAGGCAATACATGTATGTGTGTGTGTGTGTGTGTGTGTGTGTGTGTGTGTGTGTGTGTGAGAGAGAGAGAGGGAGGGAGGAAAATTATTGCATTTCAAACAAAAGATTTTTCCAAAACAAACTTTTTTGCAGGGCATCTTTTCTTTTGTTTTGTTCCAATGTCATTTTCCCCATTAACACCTTTGATCAAAATGCATCTTTCCATTGGCACTCGATAAAACATAAAGAATCCAAGTGCCTTTAAGGTTTTAACAAATTCGTTTTGATATAATATTTGGGTAACACTTTAGTATGGGGAACACATATTCACCATTAATTAGTTGCTCTTTAACATGCAAATTAGTAACATATTGGCGCCAATTTGTCATTATTAAGTACTTATTAATGCCTTATTCTGCATGGCCTTATTATACAACCAGTAAGCCATTAACTAAGAGTTAACTAACCCTAACCCTAACCCTTATTGCTTATTAGTAACCCTAACCCTAACCCTAACCCAGTGGTTCTTAACCTTGTTAGAGGTACCGAACCCCACCAGTTTCATATGCGCATTCACGGAATCCTTCTTTAGTGAAAAATAAAATGTTGTTTTTTTTCAAATTCAAGACAAAGTTATATGTTTTTGGTAACAGTTTAGTATGGGGAACATATTCTAAGTAACAAAGACTTAATTTAGAGTGTTTTGGACACTAGGGGAACATATTCTAAGTAACAAAGACTTAATTTAGAGTTATTTGGTTAGGGTTAAGGTTAGAGGGTTAGGGCCAGGGTTAGAGGGTTAGGGTTATAATAAGGCCATGCCGAATAAGGCATTAATAAGTACTTAATATGTTACTAATTTGCATGTTAATAAGCAACTAATTGATGGTGAATATGTTCCCCATACTAAAGTATTACCATGTTTCTTTACTGGTGCACAAAATGAACCGTGCATGAACATCACTTTGTTCAAAGAACAAAACCAATACAGTGCATAAACTCACAACAAATTACACACATGCAAATCAGTCTGACTTCTGCTGTTGCCGTGTCTGTAATACGCCGATAGGGAGAAGTTTTTATTTACACGATGAGTCGGGTGTGTCTTGACCTCCGCCGAACCCCTGAGCCCAACTCACCGAACCCCTAGGGTTCCATCGAACCCAGGTTAAGAACCACTGCCCTAACCCTTATATGTTCCCCGAGTGTCCAAATAACGCTAAATTAAGTCTTTGTTACTTTAATAAGCAACTAATTAATGGTGAATATGTTCCCCATACTAAAGTGTTACCAATATTTGTTTCCACATATTTAAAAAAATATATTCTACTCAATTTTTTACATTTCAAAAAGTTTATCTTCAAATATTGTTTATTTAAAATGTTTTTCATGCATGAAAGAATAGAGACGCTGTACTCTGGAGCTCATCTCCAAGTTGGCCGCCATTTTCAAAATGATGATCATAATGAACATGTTCAATCAATCAGCATATAAAGGCTGATTACATTTCAATGACACGTCAAAGCAAAAACATTATTTCAAGTTAACTTGGCTTTCAGCTGCTAAAGTAGTTTAACACGGTTACCACCACCAAGTATGGAGTGAACCTTCGTGTAAGATGGGGGTCAGCAACCAGCGCCGCATGCAGCTCTTTAGCTCCGACCTAGTGGCTCGCTGGAGTTTTTTCCAAAAATGCATACAAATTTTTGTTTTGATATGGTTTCTTTAGAAGGACAAACATGACACAAACCTTCCTAACTGTTAGAAATCCCACTGTTTGTATTAAACATGCTTTACTAATGAGAGTATTTGGCAAGCGCCATTTTGGCTTAATTTCAGCGGTCTTTGAACTCGCCGTAGTTTGATCACAAGTACAACTTTCTACGACACTGCCACAGAAAGACGTGTTATATGCCACTCCTTCTTTGTCTCATTTTGTCCACCAAACGTTTTATGCTGTGCGTGACTGCACAAAGGCGAACTTTGTTGATGTTATTGACTTGTGTGGAGTGCTAATTAGGCATATTTCGTCACTGCATGATTGCAAGCTAATCGATGCTAACGTGTACATATTGCATCATTATGCCTCGTTTGTAGGTATATTTGAGCCCATTTAATTTCCTTTACTTGTGTCCTCTGTGTATTTAATTTATATTTGCATGTCTCATGACACATTATGTGCATGTAACATTGGCTGCATTTCTGATAGTTGTTTGTGTGCCATGTTGTTCCAGACCACAGCAAACGTTACACAACTTGCAAAGATTGTATGTAATCCATTAGAAGAAGACAGCTTGCCGTTTCCTTTATCTTGGACAGATATTTGGCCATTCGATGCCAGGAGTTATCTCACCCTCTGAGAAGCCTCTGTTTTATTAATGTTTTCCAATGTTGTAAAAATGTGTAGACTAATGTCAACATTTCTGTCAACGAAGATTTGCGTCAGCCTGTGACACACATAGTCATTTTGATAGCAGGCTAATATAGACACTTACGTCATGTGTTGCCTTCATTATAACACTTACCCCCCGCGATCCCAAAAAGGTACAAGCGATAGAAAATTGATGGATGGATGGACCCTTGTTGTAAGACCATTGCTGACATTAAACAATATCGCTAGCAACAAATTTTTAAAAATATTACATAGCGGGCCTTTAAGAGTATTTGCACAACAAATACTTTACCTGGACTGAGTAGAACTAGAATCACGGTGGATTAGCAAAAGATGGTGGGACTGAGAAAACGTTCAAAACAGAAGAATGCGCCGGGTCTTGTGTTGGCAGGCAAACACTTTAAACACGTTTGTGAAAAAAAAAAAAATGTATATATATATATATATATATATATATATATATATATATATATATATATATATATATATATATATATATATATATATATATATATATATATATATACATATATATATTGTAAATAAAATGCCTTACGTGAAGGACCACGGACATCTGAAAAATGGCTCAATATCAATCAAAACCACCCCCGGATATAATAATAATAATAATACCTGGGATTTATATAGCGCTTTTCTAAATACCCAAAGTCGCTTTACAACTTTATTAGAAAAATAAAAATAAAAATAAAAATAAATAAATAAATAAGAGACACCTAGGGCAGGGTCAGTTTGGAAAGGCTAATGTGAAGAGGTGAGTTTTTAGGGTGGCTTTGAATGTGCGCGCCGATTAAGGTTGCCCGTCAATATGTGCATTATAACACTTATACAAGGTTTTTATTTGTTGGAGGCTCTCGACCGATTTTTTTTCTTCGTATTTTTGGTCCTATATGGCTCTTTCAACATTTTGGGTTGCCGACCCTTGTTGTAAGACAATTGCTGACATTGAACAATATCGCTGTAACAATATTAAGATTGCTTGCTACTACAATATTAAGTATAAACGATAAACATTGAATATTAAGTGTATGTCACCCATTCCTCTTTACTTCCCTGACGACCTCCTTAAAGTTTTGTAATCCCTCAGAAATATCTAGGCATTCTTTTTCTATCAATGTACCTCAAGCAACTAAAATGCGTCAAACATGTCCAAGTATGGCGACTGTTTTGCATATTACCCATCAGGCCTTTAGTAAATGGGTTAAATGGGTTTATTTTTGAATTGTGTGTGGTACTATTAGACATTTTTTATAATGTCCACATAGTTCAATGGGCAAGTTGCGTGTTGTTGTATCACATGTTTTACCATTCTGTGTTGGTTTATGATTAATTAGACCATGTGTTTGAAAGGTTGTCAAAATTAGGACCTATGTAGTGAGTTATAATGCATACATTCATGATTAAATAATATGGTCAATAATAATCACTGTGGACCTTGCCACTTGTTGGGTAAACCTTTATCTTAATTCATGTTTTAAAAATAAATTTGGGACAATCTGTGGGGCTGTGCTTTGAGGACCCCCTGGATTAGGCAAATCTCTGGCGTACCACTAGATGAAGCCAGAGTGGTAGCACAGTTTGAAAAACTGCTTCAAATCTTTCCGCCTCTGAGTGGTGTGGCACCTGTGGTGGCCTATCAGATTCTAGGGATGGCACGTGCCACCCCAGGCCATCCCCGAGACACGCCACTGATGTGCACAAAACTGATGATTATTTTAATAGTCGACTAGTCAGTGTTTTTTTTTTATTTTTATCGATTAGTCGACTAGTCATACGATTATTGCATATATTATCTGCTGTGCACGTTCGAGTTTGACGTTGAGCCTGCGACTTGATTTGAACTGGTTTTCATAATAGCAAATTCAATTGTAACAACAAGAAACATAAATGTCTGAGTAACGAATAGTTTTATTATTACATAGTTGAAAATACACCTAAAGTCCTGTAAAAAAAGGTATTTTATTCAGTACTGTTAGAATTTACTTACCTAAAGGAACACAAGTGTATACATAAACATTCCATCATGGAAACTTTTTTCAGCGACTCATCAACAATAACAAGTCTTTGTCGATTAATTTTTTATAATCGACAATGTTGATAATGTCGACGAATCGTTGCGGCCCTACTGCATTATTTTAAATAAATCTACCCAAATTAAATAGCTTATAAAGGCAACCGTTATTATAGCTTCTAAAAAAATAATTTAGAGTTTGACAAACATAAGAAAGATAATATTTCAAGAATCATAAAGTTGGCACTTAAAGTGTACCAAGTACAGTACTTGTGTTTAGAAGGTGCTGCAGAAAGACCACCGGGTGACTTTTCTGCTTGAAAAAAACATTCATTATTTGAAAGAAAAATAATTGCACTTTCAACATGTGCATTAATTACACTTTTTTTTAAACTCTCTGTCGCGGCCTAGATTTGATAAATTTTTATTAGACACACCGTCTCGCAACAAAATGTAAATCAAAGCGTTTCTCTAATCGATCAATTGTTACAGCCATAATTTTGATACATTTTGTACATTGAAGACTGCCTAAACAAAGCAAAGATCACACACCAGCGTTGCAAGACGTATACAGGATAATTATCTGTACGATGTGTGATCGATAATCCCAAAAATCCCATAATGTCCGATAAAAAAACAAGGCTAATAGCAATTAACACAAAACAAATACATCCTGAGTTGCACCCGATGCTCTGCGATGTCTCATGTGCCTCCTTACAGCCAGGTGGGGGCGCTGTTCTGCCAATAAGCACATTTAGCTCATTTAAAGCACAGGTTTCAAACTGAAGGCCCGGGCGCCACATCAGGCCCGCCACATCCTTTTATGTGGCCTACAAAAACCTGGAAATGTGTGTTAGTATATGGAGGGTCAAGTGGAATAAAAGTAAATAAATACATCTTTAAATAATTACTTAAATGCATCATTAATTAATTCAATCATAAAATAAATCATGAAAACATAAAATAATAAAAATGTAATTTTGAATGATTATTCAAACCATAAAATAATATATATATATATATATATATATATATATATATATATATATATATATATATATATATATATATGTATAAATATACATATATGTATATATATATATATATATAATAAATGACACATATAATAACACATGTATGTATTTAATTCCAATCAGAATTAATTATGACACATTTGATTGATTGATTGATTGATTGATTGATTTCAGAGTTTAGAATATCCTGTTTTCAATAAGGTTGAAGGTATTTCTCACAATCCTACTTCCTTGTACTTTGTAAGAACTTTTAATTTAAACAGCCTCTTAAAGTGGATCATATGAGTACATTGTTTATCTTCTTTGCTTAATCCATTCCGTAATTTAATTCCACATACTGATATGCTAAAGGTCTTAAGTGTTGTACGTGCATACAAAGTGAATGACGTCCTCCTTTGTAACTATTTAAGTAATTATAATTTGTTTCAATTTTGACATAAATATGTCTAACCACATACAACTGCAGTTCTTCTTAAATCAATATTAGTTGATGCAAACAAAATAGAACTAGCATTTTTTTGTCATTGAAACCCATTTTGAAATTAACTCTACAATAGCTGAACTTTTATAGCTGCTTTCCATCCTGACTTCTGATTGCAAAGCAATTTTTCTATCAGTATGTTGGCATACAGTACAATATTTAAATAAAAGGGGCAATTGTGTAATAATATTTGGTGATGTTACCCATGATAAAAATTAGTTTGAGACCCCTGATTTCAAAGGGAAAACGGCATTAATATTAATACTACTGTTTTTTTTCCTCAAAATTCGGTAATTTTATTTATTTGTCATTTCCTATGTGGCAATACTGTTGCACACTATAATCTTTGTATATTTATCAATAAAATAAACCGAAAATGGCTCCCGAGCCGCACTTTGGACAACCCTATCCTGGACTGGTCACCTGTCCATCACAGGGCGCATGTAGACAAGCCGTAATATTGTTATTAGGAAATAATAAATAGACTGCACTGGAGATGCAAAAGCATGGAATGTATAACCGTGAGAACCCGAGATTTGAGTCCCAAAGGTGATGAACTTCAGCATTAGTGGAAAAAGTAATACACACACACACACACACACACACACACACACACACACACACACACACACACACACACACACACACACACACACACACTCACACACACACACACACACTTCTCATCCTCTTAAATGCAACTGAGCCTATTAATTTATGGAATGTGCAGAAATAGGCTTTCGTACCCAGAACACTTGTGTGAACGTGAAGCCCGCACGCACACAAACACACCTATACAGTAGGCACTGTGTGTGCACAGGCAGAGGGACAGTGCGTGTGCCCAAGCCGGAGGAAGAGAATAGTGGCCCTGCTGATGAGGATGACAACAATGTCTCCTCTGATCAGAGCCTTTCCCTTCACTTCAGTCCAACTACACAAACACACACACAATTCTGTCATAGGCAATTAGGAGACCTCACAATGCAACACTCAGGTCCATTGATAGCCTCGCAGCCAAGCTTACTGAGCTACGTGGGAAAAGTAAAGGCCAAACATTAGTTTTCTTTAGTCAGGTGACGGTTTGCTTTTTCCATTAATGTGGAAATATTCACACTCATGTGGCTGCGAGTTTGTGTGACAGGACGGGCAGGAAAACATCCTAAACTTCCCCTTGGACTTTGAATTTGGATGTAAAGGTTTCCTATCATGTTATATTTAAATGTCTTGAATATAACTTAGAGCAGTGAGTGTACATCAGGGATATTCAAATAAATTGTATTTGGGGCCAAATTTCCAGAAAGCTTGATCCCTTCACTATTAGTCTTATTTTGTACATTCCAGAGAACCGGTGTCTTTTACAGTCGACATTTGATATTGGTCTATTTATTTTGTGAGAGTTAAGTTAAAGTTAAAGTCCCAACGATTGTCACACAAACTAGGTGTCCTCTGCATCCCCATGTTCACTCCCTGGGAGGTGAGGGGAGCAGTGAGCAGCAGCATGTGCCGCGCTCGGGAATCATATCAGTGATTTAACTCCCAATTCCAACCCTCGATGCTGAGTGCCAAGCAGGGAGGAAATGGGTCCCATTTTTTGTAGTCTTTGGTATGACTCGGCCAGGGTTTGAACTCACGACCTCCCAGTCTCAGGGCGGACACTCTAACCACAAGGCCACTGAGCTGGTCACAGGTTACAGGAGCGTTCTGCTGAGTGCCAAGCAGAGAGGCAATGGGTCCCATTTTTTGTAGTCTTTGGTCCCATTTTTTGTAGTCTTTGGTATGACTCGGCCGGGGTTTGAACTCACAACTTCCCAGTCCCACTCTAACCACAGGGCCACTGAGCTGGCCACAGGTTACAGGAGCGTTCTGCTGTTTTTAAGGACCTTCTGTCATGATTCGTTGCCCGGGTCATGTTATGTTTAGTTCATAATATCTTTAATTTATTGCCTATTTCTGTTGCGTTTGGGTCACATGGTTTTGCAATGGTCGTGTCTCCAAGATGCAGAAGGATGTGAGGAAGCAGTGTGCAGGTAAGATGATGATTTATTCTCCAAATACATGGCAAAAACAACGTAGAAGGTTGTGACGCAGGGAAAGCACACGTGAGGCTCGAGGATAACTTAGCACAGCAAAATAGAAACAGTAGTCATAGCGTGACGCCAACACAAACAGTCGCATGTAGCGAGCAATACAGCCCAGACGAGTGCAACGCGAGGCAGGTATAAATAGCTCTCTGATTAGTGATCAGGAGCAGGTGAGCATCCCAACTGCTAATCAGAAGCAGGTGCAAGGAATCAGTGTCCATGGAAACTAACAAGAATAAAAAGGTTACTGAAAACAGAAATAGACAATAAAGTAAGGATATCATAAATTTAACATAACATGACTCGGGCAATGGATCATGACACTTCTGCAAAACATCTAGTCAAAGATCATTAGCATTTTAAGAATCAATCAATCAATATTTATTTGTAGAGCCCTTAATCAGAAGTGCCTCTAAGAGCTTCATAACTGACATCCCCTGATTTGAACTCATCCGGGCAAGGAAAAACCCCAAAAGTCCGAGATGGGAAAAACAAACCCTTGGGAAGGAGCCCAAGATGTGAGGGTCCCCAATTCTGGGTGACCGTCTGCAATGCATACA
The DNA here is from genome assembly GCF_033978685.3 of Nerophis lumbriciformis. Taxonomy (NCBI): domain Eukaryota; kingdom Metazoa; phylum Chordata; class Actinopteri; order Syngnathiformes; family Syngnathidae; genus Nerophis; species Nerophis lumbriciformis. The sequence goes on from NC_084569.2 coordinate 22,596,551, forward strand.
TAAAGTTTATAAATGAGATTTAGATAGGACTTAAATGCTTCTACTGAGGTAGAATCTACAACTATAGCCGGTAGAGCATTCCAGAGTACTGGAGCCCAATAGAAAACGCTCTAGAGCCTGCAGATCAGTGACGTGCAGTCACTAGAGGCAGGTGAGGCCCCGCCTCACCTGCCATCATGGAAAGAAAAAAAATTTAAAAATAATTTTTTTTTATTAAATTGTTATATGTATCCAGTGATTATACTATAAAGTTATTTTCCATTTAACTTCACCCGTTTTAGATTATTTTTATTTAAAATCGCTGAATTTTCACATTTGCCGTTCAAATACTGAGAAGAGACGGTGCGGTGAACAGCAGCCAGTTGAGGCACGTCACTGCGTTGTGCCTCACCATGGATTGCGGACTCGGCTAACTGCTGGCCTGCTGTGCAGTGAGACCGTATTGCTATATGAATTATATTATACATTTCCATAGTTTAGTTAGCTGAGGTATATAATGTACAGTGTATTTTGTCAACAACTGTATGTGTGTAAAGTATTTCTTGTGCTGAGCGATCATAAAACGGCTGCAAAAGACGCACTGGCTGAGGCTCGCCTCCTGCACCCCCGCCGTAGAATGCACGGCAACCCCTGACGGGAGTGTTATATCAACTAAAGCCCACACTTAAACTTTCCACATGCAAGATTGAATCTATTTAAAATAGTTATTTCATAAGAAGCCAAAAAGTGCAAAAACAATAATGTTTGTGTTGGAGGAGTTGTGAATGACTGCAGGGCCACAACATTAGGTACACCTGCAGACTGCAGGTGTACCTAATTCACAACTCCTCCAACACGAACATTATTGTTTTTGCACTTTTTGGCTTCTTATTAAATAACTTTTGTAACCTGTTTTTATGGGCTTTCCTCTTTGTGATGTTAAGTTCCTGTTATACGCTGTTATACAGTATATGCCTTGAGCTCTTATTTTGAAGGCGCTAAGAGCGGAAGTGATGACACGTTGGAGTGGAGCGGAAGTTTTTGAAAGAAGGTAAATAAAGTGGTCCTCGTGTAAACTGGAGCCTCCGTGTTTGTTATTTTGTAGTTTCATACAGTATAGGCGACATTTATAAACCCTCGTTTACACTTTTTTAAATAGATTCAATCTTGCACGTGGAAAGTTTAAGTGAGGGCTTTAGTTGATATAACACTCTCGTCAGGGGGTGCATTAATCCAGCACAACAGCGGCTCATGGACTTATTCTATAAGTAAAGGTAAGACCATAATAACGTTTTTTTTTATTAAATGTGCTTTTTTGTGTGCTACAGTTTGTATGTGTAAAGTTAAAGTTAAGTTAAAGTACCAATGATTGTCACACACACACTAGGTGTAATGAAATTTGTCCTCTGCATTTGACCCATCCCCTTGATCACCCCCTGGGAGGTGAGGGGAGCAGTGGGCAGCAGCCGTGCCGCGCCCGGGAATAATTTTTGGTGATTTAATAACCCCCAATTCCAACCCTTGATGCTGAGTGCCAAGCAGGGAAGAATGCTGGTATGAGCTTTTAAACATAACCCGTTAACTGCTGCCAATCAAATGGTGAATAAGATACTCTTTAGGGTTCATATGTTTGTAAATCTGACTGTGATGAAGTCAGTGCCTCACCAGCCATGAACCTCACCGCACATCACTGCTGCAGATGTTGTTTGACTTCTGAGACTCACTAATAAGCCGGCGTTCTTGGCACGCAGATTTCTGAACAGAACTTAGGGTACAATACAATCAGCAAGATAAGATGGTTCTAGAATGTTTAGTATTTTGTATGCAAGTAATAAAGAATGTGCTGCAAAAATGTGAGTCTGAAAAAGAAAGGACCTAAAATGGAACTTTGAGGAACACCACTGGTATAACTTAAGAAATTGAACAAATGACTACTGACCGCATCGGAAGTAAACAAGCTACAGCAACAGCCTTGAGGAACGCCTTAGTTATGTAAATCACAATCTTGGACCCCAGTGTTTGATGAATGGTAGCAAGGTTAAAATGTTAATACGAGGATCTGTGTGTACAGTGGTCCAAGTCCCTCTATACATCAGGAGCACTCCATGTTTTTAGGAATTGAATGCAAAAATGTTTGTCTCTCAAGTTTTGAACTGAACTCGGGGGCCCGTATGGTGTCCTTCCCGAGCTGGATTTGGCCCTTTGGCTGCCAGTTAAATAGCTCCTGTGTACAGCTTGTATAGCAGCATACATAAACTATATGTTGAAAAGAAGTCAGGCATCATGCCAACATGTTTGCGATCATGGATATGCTCTCTATGTGTAATTAAATAACACAGCTGACCTACACAGACGCACCTGTGGCCCTTCATAACGATTTCCATGTGTATGTGTGTGTGTGTTTATCTTGGCGCATTAAGTGTGATTTTGTAACTCTTTCCACATTTTATATCCCGGTTAAGTGGGATTGAGAATTAAATTTGGATTAAATGTTACATTGTAAGACATTGGCATCACTGTTTACATGAATGATGCTGTACTAAAGAAGACGATACATTGGATTTAAAGGCGACCATCTACTGTAAAATGTTAAAAGATCACCATACAAAACAAGTCTAACCAACCAAAACAATAATAAAGATGCATATGTATCAGGAAACTAGCAACACAAGCATCTTTTAAAAAGGCATTAAAGAAATGGCTGCTTGGGTGTCAAAATTGTAGTCATATAGTATAAAATTGAAGTATATTGTATGAAATATTTATTTGATCAATTCTTCACATATTTGTGTAATGTACAAAGTACATTTATGGCAGCGAGTGGTTACAACAGCAACTTCTACCTTAATATTGTTAATCTGTTTACTATGTTTTAATGTTTTTGTCTTCTTAATTGACATCAACTTGCCGAGGGATTGGAGATGTAAATCAGCCATTGGCTATAACCTCACAAAAATTGTAATTAAATATTCAATTAAATGAATTTTTAACAGATAATATTTTTAGAATTATTTTTCAGATTTTAATAAATAATTTAAACAATAATATAGTATATTTTACCAATTTTATTTTACTATTTAATTAACACTTAATATTGGAATACTATCATAACCCAGGACATTGATTAAGATTGTTGTTTTGAATATAAGATTGGAATATTTTACGATGATTTTTGTTTTGAATATTAAGACTGTATTTTACGTAATATTTGTACTATTTGCACTATTTGCGTTATTATTTTTTTTAAATTTAAACAAAACAAAAATGCATTTTTGTGATTACCATACATGGTTCTCGGTTTTATGATGCTTTAAAAATATGCCAGACCATCATAGGTTTGTGGAGTCATGTTATGGTTCTAAAGACAATGACACCAGCAGTGACCATGGCAACATGGTTCCCTAAGTAACAATGAGGCACACCACACTAAAATATCCACGTGATGTGGATTAGCAACATTTGAAATCTTCCAAGAATGGGTCTAACACACGCACACGCACAAACTACGGACCAATACACACACACTGCAATACCTATGTTTGACCACTTGTCGTACACACGTCACACACTAAAGTCCATTAAAAAAAAAAAAAAAAAAAAAAAAAAAAAAAAAATATATATATATATATATATATATATATATATATATATATATATATATATATATATATATATATATATATATATATATATACACACATAGGGCCTATTACGAGGCCATTTCGGACCCCACCACATGAATCAAATGTCAGGTTGTTGGTCCCACCATTGTAGGAAAACACACACACACTCTCACATGTTTTCATTGCAAAAATACCGTAAGTAATGACGTCATTACTACTAACTCATAATAAACTCTTGTGTCAACAGGTTCATGAATTGCAGAGTGCCGACCAATAAGAGATACCAGCCGACTGAGTATGAACATGCTGCTAACTGTGCCACACATGCGGTGAGCCACATAAAAAGCACATCACATAATAGACAAGACTTCTGCGAATTTGACTACCCATTGTAGTAAGTCATCGTGTTTTATATACCCTCTTTGTATGGGAGTATTTTACAGTGCTGCTGAAGGATGGTCAGTTCAGTACAGGCCCAGAAAAAGATGCAGAGGATTGAGGCAGAATAGCGAGGATTTGGGGATATCTGCTCGGGACAGTGGGATATATAATCCGTGATTCAGCCTGTAGCATTCCCTAATCTGCTGTAATCCCCCAACGTTTGGGCCTGGGAGCGAGTGGGCGACTAAAACGGTCAAGAGCAGAGAGCGAAAGCATATAGTCGTCGCACTGATTGTTAAGCCTAGTACAGCAAAGTACCGCAAGCCGCAACATGCATGTTCGCCTTACGCGAAGGCCTGGGATCTCTCAGGCCGACGCTGCAGCTGTGCGAGGAGAGGGGCAGGAATGTCAACAATGTCAGGAAAGCGTTTAAAGACGACCGAGGGGCAAACACAGAAATATTCTCGCAGCAGGCAAACAGAGAAAATCAGCCAACAACAACAAAAAATAAACGTTTGGAGTGCATAAAAACAATACCACATAAGTCCCCGCTCAAGTTAAATACTTTCGGTCTATAGTGGCCATAGGAATTTTATATACAATACAGAGTACTGATTCAACTTTGAACAGTTTTTGCAGTATTCATTCAAACAGCCAAGTGGGCATGACAGAAATGTTGTGCTTATCAAATCTCCCAAACAACAAGCAGCCTCATAAACTGATGACGTGATAGAACGTTTTTATTTTGTAGAAATGATAACATGACGAAACAGCTCATTGAGAGTTGAGCGTAACACCCAGGCTGTCATCACACTGTACAGCAGGGCTCTGACGCCACATTTCCATAAAGCTAAGGACCGGTAATCAAGGATGATCAAAATGTGATCATCCTTGATCACATTTTGATCAAGGATCTACTAACTTTTATTAGTAGATTGCACAGTACAGTACATATTCCGTACAATTGACCACGAGTTCAGTTTTTTTAACTGAACTCGCGGGCCACCACTTGAATAACCAACACGATGAAAAAGAGAGGACTTAAGATGTAGCCTTGAGGAACACCAATAGTATAACTAAACGAGTTGATCAAATGACTACTGACTGCATCTGAAGTAAACAAGCTATACAGCAACACCTTAGTTACCGGTAAATAAATCACATTACGAAAAAAAGGGGAGGACTTAAAGAACGCCTCAGTTCTGTAAATTACAAGGTAGGACCACAGTTTTCTATGTTTGCTAGCAAGGTTGAAATGTCAATGCAAGGATCTGGATCCACTGATGTGTTTACAGTGGTCCAAATTCCTCTATGCAACAAGAGCACACTAGTGTTTTCGGGAATTTTGTACCAAAATATGTGTCTCCCAAGTTTTGATGATGTCAATCCTAGACTGGATTTGGCCCTTTGGCCGCAAGTTGAATCGGGGAGTAAGGTTAACTTAACGTGCAATTACAATTACAGAAAATACTGTTGTAAGAGTGGCTATTATTTTATTAAAAACAATAAACTACTGGTGTCTTTAAAGTTTTTGATCCTGCCGAGCCTCGTGGGCGGATCTGTGCTGTACTTCCTGTCTGTGGACCAATGGCATTGTGTCACCGCCTGGCTGTATGGAAGCGGACTCACTGGCCTGTTTGTCACCTCAACGCTCTTCCACGCGGTCGCCTGGAAAATCAGCCACCTCAGGTGTGTGTATGTGTGCTTGAAAGAAAAAGGTTGCCAGATGTGCACATGTGAGCTCTCATCCGCATTCATTACATTGCTAATTATGGCAAAGCTGGAGGTGTTGAGACGAAACAGATGTGACCTGCTTATGAAGACGCTGCAAATTTACACGCACGACAAAGAAAACATGTCTGAACTACTCAACAACAGAGGCTTGTATGTGCAATAATGCAGCGGTTGACAGCATCTTACACAAGACTACTCCGTTCTTTTCGCTTAGCGATTAGGAAGGATTGAGTGGATTATTTGCGTGAAAGCTAGCATTCCTGCTGCTATTCACTCTTCTTATTCCTCCGCTTGATTGAATCTTACATAACTGCACAACCACTTCTCAGTGGGTTTAAACTCAGCCAAAGCAACACCTTAATCTTATAAAGACATTCGAAGATCATAGCCTGCATCGGGGCCCCAAAGCAGAGGAGGGCCCCCGTAAAGTTTGAAGATTTGATTCCCCTGTCATTTAAACATGAAAAACGACATCTTAATGTTAATAGAAAATAAATATAGCCTAAAGTTTGATAATAAGGTTGTTTGAATCAAACAAAAAATGTTAAACACCAACCCTATCAAAACCCCCATCTGGTTTGTTCCACCTAGATAGCTGCAAACCTTGCATGGAACATTTCAGTCAACACAGACATAACGTCATCAAAGCTCACCTTCAAGCATTCACACACAGCACCAGCATTTTTGAGCAGGAATGAAGTGATAGAAAAAAGGTAAACAATTTAGTGATGGGTTGATGAGGCGTCATGAAGCGTTTCGACACATTGCAAAACTGTATTGATACTGTGTCACTAAATACTGACATCTGCTGGACATTAAAAATCCCTACAGGCAACCTATGGACCGACTCAACTGACACTGATTTTATGACCTAGTATATACAATAATATAAACAAAGTCATTGTATTTCATTTAGGATTATTTCATATCTTCATTTAAATAAAAATATATTTTTATCTTTTTTAGATACAGTCAATAAATAATGTGAACATATATCATAACATGGAAATCTAAGAGAACGTGTTGTGAATGAGGATGCTTGTGGACTGGGATTTCTTTTTTTTTTTTTTTTACACATTTTTATGAAAAAAACCCAGTTTTTCTAACGTATTAAATTTTAGACGTATTTCTCCAGCTGTAGAAAAGACCCGCTCACAGGGCACAGAGGAGGCGTCAGTGCGACACAGTTCGCGTATCGGTCACGTGACCGAAACAGCTCATGAACGGTCACGTGACTTTCTGAAAGCGGTACGCGCACCGACACAGGGTTTTGCTCTATGAGCTCGACGCATGCGCCGATGCATCGGTGTTGTCGGACCCATCACTAGTAAACATATAATAAATGTATGCGTGGCAGCATAGGAGAAAGCTCCGTATAGCTTTCACTTTTGCATCTCATTTCACATAACTGTGGTGCATTCAAGGACCCTCGATTAAAGTTAGACACAGACGTGTCACTAGATTTTAAAAACAGGGGAAGACTTAACCCCCAGGAGATGCACAAATAATAATATAATAATAATGATGCATTATGTTTTTAATATCCACTGATGACAGTTATTCGTGATTCAGCTTATGTCTATTTTACACTTTGGAGTAACGGGAAATATGAAACTTGAGATATGTATAATCATATTTAAGTGAATAATGACATATTATATGATTTAATAAAATCATATTTCGGCCACCTAATACTGAATTTGTAAAAAAAACAAAAAACAAAACCCAATTATTTAAGGGGGTTTATTTAGTTATGTTGTGGAACCGTTCATCCTGTCTTTAAAAAGTCAAAAAATGAATTCTAGTCCTACCACCTTCCTACTCCGTCATTGATACAAAATATAATGGCATATTTCCCCAATGGCGCACAGTGTTAGTGTTGGGCTGGTAAAATGACAAACTACGATTCAATCCCCCCTCAAAGTGTGTCATAAATACATGCAACTTTATGTTAAATTTGTTAATTTACACACAAAAAAAATATTAAGCAATTCCTTTCCATGAATTAGTTTTAGTACAAAAAATGCATAAATTAGAATTCAAAGTTTGATTAAAAATATCATAAAATCCTCTCTTATAAATAAAGTGTAAACACATTTTGTAATTTCTGAGAGGGGGGGCCTCAAAACAAATTAGGGGCAGCCCTGATTACAGAATATATTTTTAAATATGAAACGTCCGTTAAGAGTAGTCTGTGAACAGCTTGTATAGCAGTATGATTTTACTACTCTATGTTTATCTTTGATTTCCTTGCGCAGGAAGGTGGAGCAGCGTTTCCACATGTGTGACCGCATGGCCATCTACTTCTTCATCGCCGCCTCCTACTCTCCCTGGTAGGTTTCGCTGATGAGACAAATGGCCGTGATAATGCAGAGTGATGGCCGACAGAGGTCACTGTGACGGGTATGTGTGTCGTCAGGTTGATGCTGAGGGAATTGGGCCCTTGGGCGTGTCACATGCGCTGGCTAATCTGGGTCATGGCTTGTGTGGGGTCCCTCTACGTCTTCATCTTCCATGAGAGGTAACGTCATCTCTTTTTAAAAAATTGTTTCGACGGGAGCGTGTGTTGCCCTAAACACCTGAGAGCAGGCGTTCGGTTTCAGCAACACACGTTGCCGTCTAAACAATTAAATAACGAAGGAGTTGTCCTTTCATGTTGCGTGTATGACTGCAGGTACAAGCTGGTGGAGTTGCTGGGATATGTAGCCATGGGAGCTGTTCCTGCTCTGGTCATCCTGTCGATGGTAAGATGTTTAAAGTATTGTCTTTTTCTGCTTTGGGGGGAAAAAACAAGAGAAAAAGACTTCTCCTGTTACCACTGCAGCAGGCTTCCTGCCATTGTACTGCAATCGGACACTGTCAGGATTTAAGCAGCTGTTTTTCTTGTTTTACAATGACCAGAGTGTCCATACCTTAAATGATGGATTTATGTAGTGGGCTAATATTGTTAAAGTGCCCTTCTAATGCTGACAACATTGCCACTTATTTCATGGTTCTGGACCTAAAAATGACGTCTACAGGTAAAATTCCCCCCAAAATAGACACAGTAGTGATTTGAGGCTTATTTTCTAACAAGTTTCTGCACATTTTGGAACGCCCACTTATAGTTCCAGGATGTGGACGGGCCTGCATCAGCCTCCTTACGTCTTCTACATGAAGACTGGAGACAATTTTACATGTTGTGGTAGCATCCTCATCCCGAATCACGTTATTTTGGCGCAGAATTTAAAGGAATAATGAAATATGCTGCCAAATTCATTGTTGCAGGCTGTAGCAATACAACTAAAGAAGGGGTCAGCCTGCATACATTAACTCGCGCAAAATGGGATGGACCAAGCTAGTGGAGTGTAATTTGCAGCCATCATTTTAATGATTTTGATTTCAAAGAAGAAGGGTTTAGGTCGGAGTCTGCATAAAAAAATGAAAGACTCAAGCTAAATGTTACCTCCAAAATCAGGAGCATCGTCGAGAGTAGAAAAACTGAATCAGAAGCTCCGGAAAAAAAGGAGATCAAAAGCAAGAAAAAAATAAAGGTAACGTTCTATTTTGCGTCCTCTTCTCCTGATGTTTTTTCTCAAGATGATTGAGGAACTGATGAAAGAACATGAGGAAACTGATTGATTGATTGATTGAAACTTTCATTAGTAGATTGCACAGTGCAGTACATATTCCGTACAATTGACCACTAAATGGTAACACCCGAATAAGTTTTTCAACTTGTTTAAGTCGGGGTCCACAATTGATTCATGATACAGATATATACTATCATCATAATACAGTCATCACACAAGATAATCGTCAGAGTATGTACATTGAATTATTTACATTATTTACAATCCGGGGTGTGGGAAGTGGGGGGGGGGGGGGGGGTGGTTAGGTTTGGTTGATATCAACACTTCAGTCATCAACAATTGCATCATCAGACAAATGGACATTGGAACAGTGTAGGACTGACTTGGTAGGATATGTACAGCAAGTAGTGGACATAGAGAGAGAGATCAGAAAGCATAAGAATAAGTATCTACATTTGATTATTTACAATTGGTTATTTACAATCCGGGGAGGTAGGATGTGGAAGGGAGGGTATTAGATTAGGGTTGAAGTTGCCTGGAGGTGTTCTTTTAGTGCGGTTTTGAAGGAGGATAGAAATGCCCTTTCTTTTACACCTGTTGGGAGTGCATTCCATATTGATGTGGCATCGAAAGAGAATGAGTTAAGACCTTTGTTAGTTCGGAATCTGGGTTTAACGTGGTTAGTGGAGCTCCCCCTGGTGTTGTGGTTATGGCGGTCATTTACGTTAAGGAAGTAGTTTGACATGTACTTCGGTATCAGGGAGGTGTAGCGGATTTTATAGACTAGGCTCAGTGCAAGTTGTTTTACTCTGTCCTCCACCCTGAGCCAGCCCACTTTGGAGAAGTGGGTAGGAGTGAGGTGTGATCTGGGGTGGAGGTCTAGAAGTAATCTGACTAGCTTGTTCTGGGATGTTTGGAGTCTAGATTTGAGGGTTTTGGAGGTGCTGGGGTACCAGGAGGTGCATGCGTAATCGAAAAAGGGTTGAATGAGAGTTCCCGCTAGAATCTTCATGGTGCTTTTGTTGACCAGAGAGGAGATTCTATAGAGAAATCTTGTTCGTTGGTTGACCTTTTTGATTACCTTGTTTGCCATTTTATCACAGGAAAGATTAGCCTCTAGAATGGAACCTAGGTAGGTGACCTTATCTTTCCTGGTGATAACAATGTCACCCACTTTTATAGTGAAGTCATTGACTTTCTTAAGGTTGATGTGGGACCCAAATAGGATGGATTCCGTTTTACCCAAGTGTATGGATAGCTTGTTGTCAGCGAGCCAGGTGCAAATTCTAGAGTTTAGCACTGAGGATTTTCTCCACCTGTGACTTGTCCTTGTCTGATACCAGCAGGGCCGAGTCATCCGAAACAAGAACAATTCACAGTCGCATGCTGATGACATGTCGTTTATGTATATTAGGAACAGTAAAGGCCCTAATATACTGCCTTGGGGGACTCCACAGCTTACTGAGAGGGGGGGGGGGGCACGGTGCCGTTCACCTCTACCACCTGTTTCCTCCCCTCCAAGTAAGATTGCATCCAGCTCGATAAGGTTTTATCAAATCCAATTGCTCTGAGCTTATCAAACAGTATGGCGTGGTTAACGGTGTCAAAGGCCTTCTGAAGGTCCAGCATGACCATGCCGCAGTATTTGCCCGCGTCCACCTCGTGTTTGATGTGGTCGGTCAGATAGAGAAGGCATGTGTCAGTGGAGTGGTTAGTTCTGAAGCCGGATTGGAATTTGTACATGAGTTTATTAGTGGCAAGGTAACACAGGCTATGTTGTCTTTGGAAGAGCAGAGCAGTCCAGAAATGGCGATTGTTTCTTATTTTTTTATTCCTCATAATGTTTTAACCATATCAATTTGGAAATAATCATGGATTAGGGCGACAAAAACATGCAATTAAGTGATCTAAAGTAATAGTTTTACATGCCTTTATCCACACTGTCTATGTGGGGAATTGGGCTCCAGTTCTGTCGATGACGTCACACCAAGAGAGGGCGATTTATCGCGTCTGGCGAATGAATATATAATATATGCCCTATTATGTCTATTTTGTTAAGTAGCCAAATGTGCAACCAAAATGTTGGAAATATGTCTTAGTAGCATTTTTAAAGGCAATTTCTTCCAGATAGATTTTGCAGCTGCATCTATTAAGTTGTCCAGTGTGTGTATTTTAACCTGTCGTGCATACACATTGAAGGTGGACCATGCAGGCGTGTGTGAACTCGCCATGGGAGGAGTCTTCTATGCAGTGGGTGTGGTCTTCTTCAAGAGCGACGGCCTGGTCCCGTTCGCCCACGCCATTTGGCATCTTTTCGTGGTGGCCGGCGCAGGCATTCACTATTACGCCATCTGGAGGTACCTCTACTTGCCCAGGCCTCTCCTAGAGACCTCCAGGTGACGATGACGGGAGTTTCTCGCGCCGAGAACCCATCTCACCCTAAGTTACAGGAAAACATAGTTTTAGTGGTAACATTGATGCAGATGCACATCACCTGGCACTAGCCTTGCCTTAAACAAAAGCCATATATAGGTTAGAAAAAGCTCACTTGTTGTCCCTCAATGATGATAAAGTAAGAGTTCAAAAGTAATCACTAAATCTGCCTTTTTAGCCAATTCAGGAGGACAAATCATAGGTAGAGTCAAGTTATTTTATCTAAATACCTCATAGGCACAGCATCAAATTGCATGGACTTTCCAAAAATTGCTGTTTGGTCAAGTAAGAACATGATATTGATATATTTTTTAAGTCTTCCCTGTAGAAAAGAGCATGAAAAAGTCATTTCGTCTTATTGTTTTGGACAAGAGCTCAATACATACCAATAGGTGGCACCCAATGACTTGTCCTAAAGCAAATCTGAGCTTTTCTTCCAGTCACTCACGCACACAGAGATGCAGCCACGACAGAGACCCACTGAAAATAAAGTTACTCAAAGGTTGGGAAAGTGAGCAAATGTCAGAGGGGTCAGCATGTTGGCCTCACAGGCCGGAGATTGAGGGTTCAAATCTCTGTTTGGCCATCGCTGTGTAGCGTTTAAATGTTCTCCTCTTGCTTGTGTGAACTTCCTGCTGCATTCAAAAAATGTGTATCCAGTGCTTGGTTCAGGGTGTAGAAAAAATGGATGGTGATTGATGAAGCAGTCATCAAACATCTGTCGAGGAGCTTAGAAATACCAATTTTATTGCAATTATCCAATTATTTCCTTACTACTGAAAACATGATTTTTATTTCATAAATTATTTTTTTTCCAAAATGGGACTTGAAAGAGTGGTCCTCTTATATATTAGATAAATAGATAAATAGATAAATAGTACTTTATTGATTCCTTCAAGAAAAAAATTACGTTTTCAATAAGCCATCAGTATATATTCCAATAACAATGTGCCAAAACGTATAGCAATATTTTGAACTTTAGCTCATTTTGAATCGCTGAACAACATATCAAAATGCCCAGGTGGGCCTACAAGCAAGTTTGTCGCTTGAACAAAACTATAAGATTGAAAGAAGCACGCAATTAAAATCAGTGAATTAATTATGAAGATCAAGTGCAATCCAATTATGGTAAAAATGAGAAAGAGCAGGTTGTGATTTTAATTAATCATTCATGTCACAAAACATTTTGTGTTTTAAAAGACGAGGTAATGTTCCTGAGAAGTTGTAATCTGTATGGAGTATGAAATGTTTTGCTCAAAGCTGTATGCACTTTCTATTAAATGTTATACAACTTATTTTCTTACTGGCCATAGTTTGACTGTGCTGGAGACTGTACTTTTTTCAGATCTATTTTGTACATTTTTATTTCTGATAAATCACATGAATAAAGAACAGATAATATATTACAGTAATTAATGCGTGTCTTTTGTGATTGGTGGCATGTATTTCCAAAACCAGATTATGTGCCTGTGTGTGCTGATGGAGAAGCAGGTGTGTGTTGTGCATGTGATGCGTGTGCCTGCGTGAGTCTGGTGAGCGTTCGCAGTTGCAGTGGCATGGCAACGTTAGTGTCTCGGTGCCACTGGGGCGTGGCGACGTGCGGCGGCGGGTTCAGGACACTTTGAGCCACACCGGGCATCTTCAGCAGCGACCACAACTCCTCCCCAAGAGTTACTATGGAAACAAGGTCCTCTTCGTCAGCGCACCAGGAAACGGACCCACTTCTGGATACGTTTCTCATCTTGGAGAGGAAGAGCGACACCCTACAAACGACACATAGATTAGCGATGGCTGCACAAAGTAAACTGAAAGTAAAAGTACTTCTCTCAGCCACCTGGGGATCAAGTCATGTGATCGTGACGCCAGCTTAGCGAGGGCGTTCATTAGGGTGGTGATGACCCGAGGGGCGGGGCAGCCTGTTCCTGGGGGCGGGGCAGATGACGTGATCTCAAACAGCACTGCTTCGAGCGCCTCAAAACAGGAAGTGATGAGCTTTACGGAGCAACGAGAGTCATACGACACAGACAGATACTCTCCGAGCGCCCACACCTACAAGACAGATGCATTTGAGAGGGGATAAAAACATTATGGTTTTGTACTGAACCTAAAATACACAACATAGTCTAGTTGGCTGTTACACCTACAGGAAGTGAAAATGAAAGAAGATGGCTTTCACTTTTCTGGGAAGATTTTTTACAATATGGGGATGGATCCTCTAGCTCAGTTGTGCCCAAACTGCGGCCCGCAAGACGTCACGAGTTTAATAAGGAATCTAAACTGCAGGGTGCCAACAGCTTCATTTGAAATTGCTAAAAGCATAATTGCTACAAATCTGTTGCCACCCTGTGGTTAATGTGAGATTATCAGCTCAAACTGCAACCAAACACAGAAAGTCAACACACATGGTCACACATAACACATTCTGCTCACTGAACTTTGTGGATATTATAAAAAAATGTCCAAACACTATACTTTATGTATTATTCAAAATTACACACATTTAAAGCCACTACGATACACAATGCGAAAAATGCTAAATACTCCCCAGACTTAAACATGTTTGTCGCATTTTAGCTGTTTGATATTCCTGATTTATTACAAAACTTGAAGGAGGTTGTGATGGAAGCAAACAAGGTAGGAGTTCAACTTTCACATACTATATAATATCCAATTACATTAATTCAATACCATTATATTGATATAACATGTGTATACATATATAAATACACTATATTGCCAAAAGTATTTGGCCACCTGCCTTGACTCACATATGAACTTGAAGTGCCATCATATTCCTAACCCATAGGGTTCAATATGATGTCGGTCCACCTTTTGCAGCTATTACAGCTTCAACTCTTCTGGGAAGGCTGTCCACAAGGTTGCGGAGTGTGTTAATTGGAATTTTCGACCATTCTTTTAAAAGCGCATTGGTGAGGTCACACACTGATGTTGGTCGAGAAGGCCTGGCTCTCAGACTCCATCCTAATTCATCACAAAGGTGTTCTATCGGGTTCAGGTCAGGACTCTGTGCAGGCCAGACCAGTTCATCCACACCAGACTCTGTCATCCATGTCTTTATGGATGACAGTCATGTTGGAAGAGGAAGGGGCCTGCTCCAAAGTGTTCCCACAAAGTTGGGAGCATGGAATTGTCCAAAATAATTTGGTATCCTGGAGCATTCAAAGTTCTTTTTACTGGATCTAAGGGGCCAAGCCCAACTCCTGAAAAACAACCCCACACCATAATTCCACCTCCACCAAATTTCCCACTCGGCACAATGCAGTCCGAAATGTACCGTTCTCCTGGCAACCTCCAAACCCAGACTCGTCCATCAGATTGCCAGATGGAAAAGCGTGATTCATCACTCCACTGCTCTAGAGTCCAGTGGCGACATGCTTTACACCACTGCATCCGACGCTTTCCAAAGGACTTGGTGATGTATGGCTTAGATGCAGCTGCCATGGAAACCCATTCCATGAAGCTCTCTGCATACTGTACGTGGACTAATTGGAAGGTCACAAGAAGTTTGGAGCTCTGTAGCAACCGACTGTGCAGAAAGTCTTTGCACTATGCACTTCAGCATCTGCTGACCCCTCTCTGTCAGTTTACGTGGCCTACCACTTGGTGGCTGAGTTGCTGTTGTTCCCGAACTCCTCAATTTTCTTAAAATAAAGCCGACAGTTGACTTTGGAATATTGAGGAGCGAGGAAATTTCACAACTGGATTTGTTGCACAGGTTTAAATATATATATATATATATATATATATATATATATATATATATATACATACATATATATACAAACCCCGTTTCCATATGAGTTGGGAAATTGTGTTAGATGTAAATATAAACGGAATACAATGATTTGCAAATCATTTTCAACCCATATTCAGTTGAATACGCTACAAAGGCAAGATATGTGATGTTCAAACTGATAAACTTTTTTTTTTTTTGCAAATAATCATAAACTTTAGAATTTGATGCCAGCAACACGTAACAAAGAAGTTGGGAAAGGTGGCAATAAATACTGATAAAGTTGAGGAATGCTCATCAAACACTTATTTGGACCATCCCACAGGTGAACAGGCAAATTGGGAACAGGTGGGTGCCATGATTGGGTATAAAAGTAGATTCCATGAAATGCTCAGTCATTCACAAACAAGGATGGGGCGAGGGTCACCACTTTGTCAACAAATGCGTGAGCAAATTGTTGAACAATTTAAGAAAAACCTTTCTCAACCAGCTATTGCAAGGAATTTAGGGATTTCACCATCTATGGTCCGTAATATCATCAAAGGGTTCAGAGAATCTGGAGAAATCACTGCACGTAAGCAGATAAACCCGTGACCTTCGATCCCTCAGGCTGTACTGCATCAACAAGCGACATCAGTGTGTAAAGGATATCACCACATGGGCTCAGGAACACTTCAGAAACCCACTGTCAGTAACTACAGTTGGTCGCTACATCTGTAAGTGCAAGTTAAAACTCTCCTATGCAAGGCGAAAACCGTTTATCAACAACACCCAGAAACGCCGTCGGCTTCGCTGGGCCTGAGCTCATCTAAGATGGACTGATACAAAGTGGAAAAGTGTTCTGACGAGTCCACATTTTCAATTGTTTTTGGAAACTGTGGACATCGTGTCCTCCGGACCAAAGAGGAAAAGAACCATCCGGATTGTTATAGGCGCAAAGTTGAAAAGCCAGCATCTGTGATGGTATGGGGGTGCATTAGTGCCCAAGACATGGGTAACTTACACATCTGTGAAGGCGCCATTAATGCTGAAAGGTACATACAGGTTTTGGAGCAACATATGTTGCCACCCAAGCAACGTTTCCATGGACGCCCCTGCTTATTTCAGCAAGACAATGCCAAGCCACGTGTTACATCAATGTGGCTTCATAGTAAAAGAGTGCCGGTACTAAACTGGCCTGCCTGTAGTCCACACCTGTCTCCCATTGAAAATGTGTGGCGCATTATGAAGCCTAAAATACCACAACAGAGACCCCCGGACTGTTGAACAACTTAAGCTGTACATCAAGCAAGAATGGGAAAGAATTCCACCTGAGAAGCTTAAAAACGTGTCTCCTCAGTTCCCAAACGTTTACTGAGTGTTGTTAAAAGGAAAGGCCATGTAACACAGTGGTGAACATGCCCTTTCCCAACTACTTTGGCACGTGTTGCAGCCATGAAATTCTAAGTTAATTATTATTTGCAAAAAAAAATAACGTTTATGAGTTTGAACATCAAATATCTTGTCTTTGTAGCGCATTCAATTGAATATGGGTTGAAAAGGATTTGCAAATCATTGTATTCTGTTTATATTTACATCTAACACAATTTCCCAACTCATATGGAAACGGGGTTTGTATATATATATACATATAAATACACATATATATAAATATACACATATAAATACACATATATATATATATATATATATACATATATATATATATATATATATATACATATAAATACACATTATATATATACATATATATATATATATATATATATATACATATATATATATATATATATACACAGTTACATTACATGTAGTTGGCTTTTTTTTAGCCAAATGCGGCCCCAAAGTCAAAAGGTTTATACACCCCTCCTCTAGCTGTGGTGTATTTGGTGGGGTTAAGGTCAGGGCTTCTGTACATAAAAGGGACTCTCCCCAATCTGTTCCCACAAAATATCTCAACCTAAGAGCTGTCTCTGAACTAATTGTTATGCTTTGAGTATCAAGCATCCTCGCTATTAGTTGGCGTGGAAAATGTCACAGTAAACCCTGTAAGATCCGCCCAAAACATCTGGTCTTACTCGGTAGCATTAGATTATAGCTAGAGAGGGACATAACTTTGCTTTTCCAAAAATTGGAAGAAAGAAAGTGAGTGTGAAGGACAGTGCTGAGAAGAAGTGGATGATATTCATTGAATTAAAGAAACAACTCATCAATTTGGCAAAGCAGTTGGAGCGGGTGCACCATACCGAAGCCAAATGAGTCTAACGCCAGCCAAGGATGTTAAAATAATATTTAAACGGCAAAAGGTTTATTGATGAAAATATAGAGAAGCTGCTGATGGTGTGTTTGACAAAGAAGCAGCTGGCAGGAGATACTGTAGAAATTCATGGTTTACATTATTATTAAATTACTTCATAAAACTACTGTAATTGTGCTGATTTGGGGAGGCAAGCACCAATCAAATTGATTTTAATTAATTTAAATGGGAGATGTTTATTTGAGATACAAGCGTTTTGAAGTAAGAGCTCCGTCACAGAACCAACTAAGCTCACAGAACCAACTAAGCTAGTAAGTCCTACTGTAGTTCAAAATGGACTACTGGAAAAAGCCTGCTGGAGCCTATCGCAGAGGATTTTTTGGGTGAGAGGCGGGGTACACCCTTGGCTGGTCACCAGTCAATCACAGGGTCAAACCGTTATTGAGTAATGACCATACAGTCAAAAACTTGCATGATCCATTTCTTTCGGATTACCACGTGCGTGTAGATTTCTTCTTTGCTGTATACGTTGGAAGTGGCCCCTGCAAAATCCAGCAGCTCGTGGGATTGGTCCATGACCAGAGTAGGGTGGAGCTTACACAGCCTTAGCAGCTGGCGGCTGAACACCCTGCAGAGACAGCATGTTCACAGTGAACCTGAAACTTATTTTGCGCTTAGTTTTTTGATGGTGTGTCTGTGTGTGTGAGATATACCTGTGTATCTCTATGATGTACTTAGGGATGTTGAGAAGGAGGCTGCTTCTCTCCAGCAGGACCAGGATCACTTGGCCTAAAAGTGCTTTATCAGCCACCTAAAACGAAAACCCATTAGTGATAATATTAAAGTGATCTGACATGTAAACATCCAAATTAGAACCTTAATATTGAATGTATTTCCGAGAACAGAGTAAGAGTTTAGGGCACGGGTGTCCCAATTTTTTACAGAAAAATAGAGGATCCTGAGCCACTTCGATACATTTTGTAAATTAAAGATACTAAAATCATTACAATGTAGGTCAATCAAAGAATGCTAAACATTCTGAGAAAAATATCCACATCTTAGCGTTGTCTTGTATGTGGTAACAAAGCAAATTAGTGTAATATCTAATTTTACACACAAGATATTTAAAAAATATATTTGTATATTCTTTAGTAATAATATGACGGTATTATTCCGCCAACTAAATTATTTTTAAGTGCATTAGCACACTTAAAAACTTGGCACATCTTGCAAGAAATGTGTACTCATGTTTATCGTGACAGGACGCATGGATATCATCAAAGACTTTGTATAGTGAAACACAAAGGTCGTCGGCAATTTTGGCTTTCAGGTCCCATTTTGGGGAATTTGGGCCAACATTTAGTACTTTACTTAGTTTTTTTGTGTAATGTTTTGATCCCAAACGTGTTTATTTTGTCTTAAGAATGTGTTATGACATGCACTTTGAAAACCCTGCATCAGTGGAAGCACAGCAGTTTGATAAAAACAAAACAAAAACAAAAACTGCTAGGCTAAGTTAAGTCACTATTCTCCTGTTTGTGCATAAGTGTTTTTTTTTTTTTTACACACTTGAAGTTATGCAGTTTTCTCCTATTTGTATTTTCTCATCCAGCCTTTGGACACTCCCACCCTGTGTATGGGACAGACATGTACTTAAGTCTGGAATAAATTACTACTATTAAATTACTACT
The DNA here is from genome assembly GCF_033978685.3 of Nerophis lumbriciformis. Taxonomy (NCBI): domain Eukaryota; kingdom Metazoa; phylum Chordata; class Actinopteri; order Syngnathiformes; family Syngnathidae; genus Nerophis; species Nerophis lumbriciformis. The sequence continues at coordinate 22,615,975 of NC_084569.2, forward strand.
GAGGCAAACTTTGCCATGACACTTTTTTATTAGCTGTGTGAAAATCATGAAACATGGTGTTTTCAGACTTGTGAATGTCATTGAAATCCATGAAAAAGACAACACTTTATGCTTGAAAAGGTTGTATCAGTCCAAGCGGGGCTTGTGTGTTGTCATGGTGATGTACACGCGCAACAGCATCTTCTTCCAACTGGATGTAACTCTGCAGATGAAACTTTGTTTACTTGTTATTATAACCCCCCTGATGTTATTTGTGATGTTATGTTTAGTACAAATATTTGTGATGCGTATGTTTGTGTGTTTTATGTGCGTGACAGCGAGGGGGAGCGTGACAGCGAGGGGGAGCGTGACAATATTTTCTATTAAACAGTCACATGGCTTCCATGTCCAGACAAAAGTGTTCTATGTATTGAAAGTCTGTTAGTCCATGTAGGATGCCCACACATGGCCGATAATCTAATCCTTCGGCTGTGGGCGCACTCTTAATCTCTTCCACTCAAGCAGACAAGACAAAGATGTGCATTTTGATTTTTGATTGGTAATTTAGAGTGATATTATGGTCATATTATCATCATCTCAATGGATGTTTCTAGGTGTCTCCAATTGAAGTGATCAGTTTTCTGAAATTCTCTTATTTATTTACACATGGTGGAAACTGCATATGAATTTCAAGTGCAATGTAATGTTTCACTATCTCGGCATGCTGGAATTATTACAGGCAATGAAGCGCGTAAGGGGCAAACGTACTTAAATCGATGAGGGAATACGCGTAAACCTGTGTTTAATTGAGAACGCCCACATAAAGAGTTGCTCCACCCAGAGTGTGCATCTTGTGGCGCACAGTGACAGACTTAAAGGGGTCATATTTTTTTTCTACATTTAAAACATGTAATGGTGGTTCTTTGGTCAACATTTTGCATACATTTTGTTTTCAAGCTGCTTTTGGAACTATCTCTTCAGGATGCACCGTTTTTATTTACGTTCCTCCACTTTGATGGAGTCTTTTCCCCGTCAGCCATGTTGTAGTTTTAAGCGCTTCCGTATCAAGTCTATTGACAGATATAAGTTAGAACTATACGCTACTTTGTATTAGAAATGGCAACAGCTGAGGGGTCTGCCCCATTACAAGATAATAAAGAAAAATAAGGAACTTAGTGACTACAACTTCGGACTACAATGGTAGACCCCCGCAAGGCTCTTCGGGTAAACATCTGCTATATATGGAGATATCAGTTGACGTAACGCATCACTAGCTACTCAAATTCCAAACAGCTCTTTTGGAGGAGATATGAAAGAACGCAAGATTGTTTTATAAATATCTCCGCCATGCTTCCATGGTTTGATTTCAAATGTTTGGGATGTATGGGGATCCTAAATACTTTAAGTTTAGGGGGAACATGCTGCACTGCTAGAATCCACACAATTGTGCAGTTTCTTTCACTTAAGTACATGAGAGAATAGAGCGCTAGGACAGTAATGCCAAAGGCACATAATCTGGGGAGAACAGAAAAAGCCACAAAATATACGTTTTTAAGGGTGTAGGTGTATTATATTTTTTGAGGGAAAGATCATCGTGCCACATTTGAAAAACTCCCTAAACTGGAACATTTCCTTACCGTAATGATGGTGTTGAAGAAAATGTGCAACAAAATAGGGACAGTCTGGGCACACTGAACGACTCTCGGCCAATTAGCAGCCTCGGACAGCAGCTCGAGAAGAGTGTTAAGTCGGTCAATTGTGTCACCTGTACAAAAAGACACCAATACAGTTGTGTTGGCGATGCATTATCATTCCTGATCACACTACTGTATTCGTCATTGTACAAAAATCAGCCTGCTGTAGGGTTACCTGAACCTGCTTCTCCTCGAAGTAGAAAGAGGAACAGCCCTCGGAAAGACGGATTCCGGAATGCATCCATTGATGCGAGGCTGCGCCCTCCTGATTCGGAAATGGGCAGACACATAGATCTGCACACAAAGTTGACACAATGTCCATATTTCTAACAACTAGCTGTTACTAATGTGCAGTGTTGGGTTAGTTACTGAAAACCAGTAACTAGTTACAGTTACTAGTTACTTTATTTCAAAAGTAACTCAGTTACTAACTCAGTTACATGTTGCTTTTGTAGCTGTTTCAGCAGATTTGAATTGCTGTTTTGGGCAATAAATGGGATCTTTGATCCAAGACACAACTTACATTTAACTAAAATGTTCTTTTCTTTATGCTCAACAAAAGAAAAGTAGTGAGAATATCTCCATGTTAAGAAACTCGACTCCGGCTCCGCCATGATGTCTTGTTAGTAAACACAGAGACGCCCCCCCCCCCCACGCCCCACACCCACCCACACAGAGCGCGCCTATTCTCTTCCTTGTGACACAGGAAGAATCAGAGGGACGACACCGCAGCTCTTCAATAAAACACACTCAGGTCTTCTCAGTTTCTAGCCGATACTATATAAAAAAACAACACAGTAACGCATCATGTAGTAACGGTAACTGAGTTACTGAATATAAAAAATAACGCGTTAGACTACTAGTTACTGCCGAAAATAACGGCGTTACACTAACGCGTTATACGCGTTAGTCCCAACACTGCTAATGTGCCATATGTTCACCTGAGCTGCAAAAGCAGAGTAGCAGAGAGACAGGGAAGGTCCAGCAAAGTGTGAAGCAGCTCCAAAGCAGTTCCAGATGTCACCAGAGAGGGCAGAAGATCAACAAAGTCATCAACCACTGCAGGGCTGTCCCACGCCAAGAACTGTAGTCACAGACACACCACAATAAATGCCGTCAAATAATCATGAATCCACAACACATTAGATAATAAAAAGCAGCATTTTCTCTGCTTTTCACCTTGAGCAGGTTTGGGAAATGTCGCGTGTACTGGGGAACTTGGAGCTGCAAACTCTCGAGGTTTAGTCGGAGGAAACGCAGAAGCTCGTGTGCCAGGAATGGGTCGTTGAAGAGCTCGGCGGGAAAGCGACCAAACACCAGTCTCCACATGGCCTCACAGTCTACCGCAGCCATTTCACCTAAATAGTACAAGAAAAAGAAGCTTATTCATTATTGCGCTCATTATATGTGGTTTTAACAAAGATAAACAACTGTCATTTAACACAAGTGACTATGTGTTGAAACCAGGTTACACAGTGGTACTTTGTTTTGTTTTGCAAGGTCCGACGGAAAACAAAGCAACTTTTTAGTCTACCAGACACCCACAAATATGAACACAAAATACATTTAACACAACATAGTTATAGTTCAACAAAAATGGAACAATGTGAAATACATATAAATGACATATAAAATAGATAAACATTTAACATCCCTTTTATCTTTATTTTATGACAGTGTCTACAATATTAAGTAATACACAACATTCATTGACTAACACCAATAAGTTATTACATATACATTTTTTTCCAACACCTTCCCTTCTTTCAAACAGAAAGTGAACTTAATGTGAACATGTACAATTATGGTGTGAAAGAACTATTAGTAAAAGACACGGAGAAGGGGTAGGATTAAATATAAGCTTTGTTTCGTCCTACTCCTTTTCAGATATGTTGAAATGTGCAAATGTAACCACACAGTGTTCTTTAATGTAACTTGTTAAAAACATGTCTGAAACAAATAAATCCATCCATCCATCCATCCATCTTCTTCCGCTTATCCGAGGTCGGGTCGCGGGGGCAGCAGCTTAAGCAGGGAAGCCCAGACTTCCCTCTCCCCAGCCACTTCGTCCAGCTCTTCCTGTGGGACCCCGAGGCGTTCCCAGGCCAGCCGAGAGACATAGTCTTCCCAACGTGTCCTGGGTCTTCCCCGCGGCCTCCTACCGGTGGGACGTGCCCTAAACACCTCCCTAGGGAGGCGTTCGGGTGGCAACCTGACCAGATGCTCGAACCACCTCATCTGGCTCCTCTCGATGTGGAGGAGCAGCGGCTTTACTTTGAGCTCCTCCCGGATGGCAGAGCTTCTCACCCTATCTCTAAGGGAGAGCCCCGCCACCCGGCGGAGGAAACTCATTTCGGCCGCTTGTACCCGTGATCTTGTCCTTTCGGTCATAACCCAAAGCTCATGACCATAGGTGAGGATGGGAACGTAGATCGACCGGTAAATTGAGAGCTTTGCCTTCCGGCTCAGCTCCTTCTTCACCACAACGGATCGATACAGCGTCCGCATTACTGAAGACGCCGCACCGATCCGCCTGTCGATCTCACGATCCACTCTTCCCCCACTCGTGAACAAGACTCAGAGGTACTTGAACTCCTCCACTTGGGGCAAGATCTCCTCCCCAACCCGGAGATGGCACTCCACCCTTTTCCGGGCGAGAACCATGGACTCGGACTTGGAGGTGCTGATTCTCATCCCAGTCGCTTCACACTCAGTTGCGAACCGATCCAGTGAGAGCTGAAGATCCTGGCCAGATGAAGCCATCAGGACCACATCATCTGCAAAAAGCAGAGACCTAATCCTGCAGCCACCAAACCAGATCCCCTCAACGCCTTGACTGCGCCTAGAAATTCTGTCCATAAAAGTTATGAACAGAATCGGTGATAAAGGGCAGCCTTGGCGGAGTCCAACCCTCACTGGAAACGTGTCCGACTTACTACCGGCAATGCGGACCAAGCTCTGGCACTGATCATACAGGGAGCGGACTGCCACAATCAGACAGTCCGATACCCCGTACTCTCTGAGCACTCCCCACAGGACTTCCCGAGGGACACGGTCGAATGCCTTCTCCAAGTCCACAAAACACATGTAGACTGGTTGGGCAAACTCCCATGCACCCTCAAGGACCCTGCCGAGAGTATAGAGCTGGTCCACAGTTCCACGACCAGGACGAAAACCACACTGTTCCTCCTGAATCCGAGGTTCGACTATCCGGCGTAGCCTCCTCTCCAGTACACCTGAATAGACCTTACCGGGAAGGCTGAGGAGTGTGATCCCACGATAGTTAGAACACACCCTCCGGTTCCCCTTCTTAAAGAGAGGAACCACCACCCCGGTCTGCCAATCCAGAGGTACCGCCCCCGATGTCCACGCGATGCTGCAGAGTCTTGTCAACCAAGACAGCCCCACAGCATCCAGAGCCTTAAGGAACTCCGGGCGGATCTCATCTACCCCCGGGGCCTTGCCACCGAGGAGTTTTTTAACTACCTCAGCAACCTCAGCCCCAGAAATAGGAGAGCCCACCACAGACTCCAAATAAATCAAAACCATAAATATTATTGACGACAGTTGTTAACAAAAACGGCGATGAGCAGAAAGGAAGTTATTTCTTGAATTCATTAGTGTTTCTCACCTTGTTCATCAAAGTGCTGGCTAGGGTTGCGCAATATGAATAATATACATTTGGTCGACGATAGAAATTGTAATACTATCGTCATATCGTAATAATGCATATTGAATGTTGGCAAGCGAACACAAGGCGTACTCAATGCAATGTGATAGGTGTGCACAAAAAAATCTATTCACATCTAAATCACGATTCTTATTCACCCAATTCTAAATCGATTCATAATTTTCAAATATCAATTCAAACAAAAAACATATATACATTTTTTTTGTATTAAAAATACATTAAAAAAAATATGTGTTAAGCAATTTCCATGCAACCCCAATGAGCTTGTCTAAACTGTAACCTGTTTATACAAGTTTTTATTACAATTATTATACCAAATAATACATTGCAAAAATCGGTTCGAATCGAGAATTGGGAGAATCGAGAGAATCGAGACGCTTCACCCCAGGAATCGATTTGAATTGTTAGCGTCCTCGCGAGGGACTAATGTCTCACCACAGCACAGCTTATTAATCACTGTTCCTTGGCTCTATGGCGGAAAATAAACGGTGTTCTTATCATTACCGCTGGAGAAATACAGGACAAGCAATAGCTAAACATGCTACACTACACACTGTAGGACGATACAAAAAATCGCAGGTAACTGCGAAGCTAGAGCTTTTCAATGTGAATGGGTGGGCAGATTGATACAATATCGACAGTAACGACATCAAGTATAGTGTCAGTATATGGTCAATACTACATTGTTTAGTAAATGGCTTTTTTTATTATTATCACAAAATAATTTTTTTGCATTATTTTTTGTTTACAAATTCATGAAAAAAGAGCCAATAGTAGTTTTTGCGTTTGTTTAGTTATTTTACACTATAGACTATTATAAATGTATCTAATGAAAGGGACTAAGTAAATAATTTCAATATTAATTAATGCTGTCAGACAGTTTTGATCAAAATTGTAATCATTTAACGAGCCTGAACATTTTAAGTACAAACATTGGGAAGACCAATTCTGCCCCTGTAACTACTTGGTGTTGAATCAATACTATTCAATATATTAATATTAATACAAAAGTTTGTAGTACCGGTATTACCCAAAACTAATGTAAAGAAGAATAAGTGCTTAATACATTTGACCAAAAACTAACAAGCTATGAACAGTAAATCGACAAGAAGACTATTAATAAAAGCTTTCAGGAAAATAATTCAAATGACGCAATATGTTACTCCATATAGTGTGAATGATTGTATGTCTATATATGTCCTGCGGGTGGCTGGCGACCAGTCTGGGGTGTACCAGCTGGGATAGGCTCCAGCTAACCTGCGACCCCAGTGAGGATAAGCAGTATAGAAAATAGATGGATGTTACTGCATATATCAGCATAAGCATAAGCTTTGAACCTGTTTTGAAATGGTTCTATTATCATTTATATGCCAAATAATATATCAAAATATATATTGTTATTGCAAAAAGCTCCAATATATATATATTGTATCCCATATTGCCAATCCCAAGTGCTGGCACTTGCAACTTTCTTTGGCCTCATGGTTGCTTATTTTGTAGTCACAAAAAAACAAAACAGCAACTAAGTCACCATCATCGCGTGGGAATCTTTGTTTGGGCCAACAAAATAATATACATTGAGTTTAAAATTTAATTATATGGAAAGTGGGGGGTGCAAAAATCAAAGTGCCACTGAGTTACTTAGAACCACTGACACTGTGGGAAAGGTGTGTATTAGCCAAGGCTGTAAGTCATCCGTCCGACAACTGGCATGTGCCGATATCATTTTAACGTTACGCTTACCTACCATGATTAAGGTAGAACTGCGCAACGGGCAGCAAGACCCTGGCAAATGACAAGTCTGAGCTGAGACGACCGAAGAGCGCCTTAATGCACGGGAACGCTCGGTAGACCATGGAGGCATCCTCTACACACACACAGTCCAGGATACACACCGCCTCTATCAGACACTGAGGAAAATATACGAACACAATGAATTATAAAAAATATGTTGTAACCCAACAAGCAAGAAAAGACTTGGTGTACTGTAGCTTTAGCTTTTTTAGGGACAGTTTAGTGAATACATCACTCACATTTTACTAACCATTTTTATTACTGTACATCTTCTCAAGGGACAATACTAATATTGGGTTGAGTAATTTTCAGTGGTGAATTGTTACTGCTCTACCAGCTGTACACTGACTACTCGGTTACATCCAGCTTGAGTTTTTGTCGTATTGTCCCTGAAATTAAAACGGTTGCAGAAATGTGAAGGGTGTACTTACTATTGTGAGATACTATATATAAGCTTGTCTTGTTTAGACAATTGTTGTTAGTGCCAAAGATTAGTTTCTCACATAACCCTAGATGTGTGAGTGAAATAGAAAGAAACTTGAGCTCACAGCTTTCTGGAGATCTGTATCTGTCCTTTTCTGGGCTTCTGAGACAAAGAAACAAATACCACATTACAGTTGTTCATACATAACACAATTTACATTAGCGGCTATATAGCAGCAACAGAACACGACTATACACTAGTAAAAATTGACATACTGCGATCGCACTGTTCAATGAGGCGCTGGCAATACTGGAAAGCCTTTTCCCTTAGACGCTCCTTCGGAGGCAGCAAGCGGCTGGAGGAGGAAGTGGCGGAAACCATGGAAACCACAGATCCGTCGATCTCCGACCTATCATCTGCAACATCGCAGGTCAAAACTTCAGACTTGATTCAAAAGATGCAACAATGCGTCATCGGTGAACATCTGCATTGGAATTAGGAAGTGTGATTGGAAGAGAAATGTTTGTATTGTATCAAGGGAAATTATTAGATTTATCTAACTTCAGGGAAATTGCAAATGATTATAAACAAAAAGAAGCTGTTTTTTTTTACAATATGATGCTGAGAGTTGAGATATAAAAAGACATGTTGATGGATATTTTAATGCATTTTGAAAGATAGCTTAGCAATCAACAAATTAACTGGGAGAAAAAATAAAGGGGAACTGCACTTTTTGGGGGGGGGGGATTTTTCCCAAAATCCCTATTTGAGACAAGAACATTCTCTTTTCTGTGGGTTCCAAATAATGGAAAACTGCTGGCAAGAAGCGGCTTACAAAGCAGGTAATGGGGATTGACCTACTTTGCCTATAAAGCCCTCTAAAAACACCCCAAAACGTTTCATATAGATGCTGTAAATATGAATGTAATTAAACAGGCACATTTATGGTATTTACAGCATTTTCGTCATTTCAAACATTACAGTAACTTTGTTCCTGTGCGCATGGATTTTACAGGGCGCATAGCAACGAATGCTACTCTTAACAACAACACCACTGAGCGTGTGTTCTGTTTGATGTGCAGACTTTTTGAGAGACAACAACGACTACCGGTATTTTACTATAGTATTAGTGGCCCCTAAACATGAACAAACCCATATCAATCAATCAATCAATTAACGTTTATTTACATAGCCCTAAATCACGAGTGTCTCAAAGGGCTGCACAAGCCACAACGACATCCTTGGCTCAGATCCCACATCAGGGCAAGATGTGGTTTCAACCAAACTTTTTTCCACCTACCCAAAAATCAACTGGAAAAGATGCCCCAGGACCATGGAGTTAGTTACTATGACACATGGAGCACATGGTGCTTGATATCACAGCTACATACAGTCAACACAGACAAGCTAGCTCTGTACTAACAAATAATACTTTACAGATAAATTGTTTGTCTGTTCATATTACTTCATTGGATAGTTCTTGGTTTTCAGTCAGTACAGATTGTTGTCAGATCGCATTGAATTGTTAGTGAGGCGCTGTGTCACTAAACCACAAAAGTAGTTAGTCTGTGTTAGCTTCTACAATAACAATGTCGCTATAACTTAGTTAATAAACAGGTCACGACATGTAGATGGAGCGTTGTTTGATGTTATTTTAGAGGGCTTTATAGGTGGAATCAATGACTTATTAGTCGCCTCTGGCCAGCAGTTTTTCACTGTTTAGAGCGCACAACAAAAACAAAGACATCTGTGTTCTTGTCTCACATTCTGAACGTTAAGTTATATTCCAAAAAAGTGCAGCTCCCCTTTAACATTAATAAGAATACTTCACATTAGAGATGTTAAAAAAGAAGAAAACATTAATAAAGATGTTCAATCCAAAACCACCTGAGAACAAAATGTTAATATTTTTGGTTAGCTCATGCTTTAAAGCGTGTTATTAAAATCATACAAAGTAAACTCGCTTTAGGCATTTTGAGTTGATTCAGCTTGGACATGCTTAGGTTGGGGCTGCAAAATTCCCTTCTTACCATTTGAAAGGGAATGAGAGAAGGAGAGACTTAGCTGTAACCTGTTTGCTGGGGATGATACAAACACAAAATGAAGTCATTTGTGTTTTTTTTCCTCAGTTTAAAAAGACATAAAGGTATGTCAAATCTAAAGGCCTTTTTCGTAAACCAGGGATCTTTATCCACAGTGGTCATTGAGCTGTGTGCTTTGATTAAATGGTGAGCTCATACCAATGTCCGGTATGGAGCCACTAGACACAGATTGGAAGGTGAGAAGCCAATGGCGCAGCACGGAAAAGGAGTAGACGTTCATCCACTGGTCTTCAGTGAAACCTTGACCTACACACAGCACGGTGAAGAAATCTCCTGACACCGTACCATCTAGCTCTGCGATTGGCAGCGGCTGATGGAACACATAAGGTATTATTTGATGAACTGCCTTTTCTAAATATGAAATAATGTCTGTGTACCTGTCGTGACCTGGATCCTGTGAAAAATCCTCCTGAGGAAGCACCGCTGCCTTGGGTGGTGCTTGCATATCGCAGCCAATCGACCAGCTTTTTACTAAGGAGGGTCACCTGATCTGTTGAGAGAAATTGCCACTCACACAAATGAACAAAATGTGCGTGATATCTTAGTAGACTTGCTAACAGTGCAGTGTATTGTTACCTTCAGTCAGGCATTGAGGGCTGTGTGTGAGGATGGTGTTGACAATTGGCAGGGTGCGCGTGGCTGAGTGATTCGGTCCATCTGATGGTCGGTTCTCCAGACTGCGCAGGAGCAAAGCGCAAAGAGATGACAGATTGTCTTGGGATCCAGCCTGCTTGGACCAGAATGTGGACAAACATTAACTCAATCTGGGAAATGAAATCTTCAACTAACTTCCATCCATCCATCCATTTTCTACCGCTTATTCCCTTTGGGGTCGCGGGGGGCGCTGGAGCCTATCTCAGCTACAATCGGGCGGAAGGCGGGGTACACCCTGGACAAGTCGCCACCTCATCGCAGGGCGATGAGGTGGCGACTAACTTTACCCAGATTTTATCCAGATTGCACATTTATTAAACGAATGATTACTACCAAGCATTTGACAGGAATAAAGTATTGATACCAAAATTTAAGTAGTCGATACCAAGACCAAAACATTTCTACGATTCTTGATACTTATTTAATATCACGATAAACATACAAAAGTGAACCAATGTAATTTGAAGTACTTTATTGCAGCGTTTCAAAGTGTCAAGTATTTAAGACCACTGTGCATCAACATATATTTTCAAAGAATTTAAATTGCAGTAGAAGCTGCAGAGAGGTATCTATACATTAAAAGAAACAACAACAGTGTTCTATAACCAACCGGTATATCAAAACAAATAATATTGTGCATATCAATATGCTCATAAATTACAACAATAGTCAACTTTTTGACATTCTAAAATGAGCAGCAGTGGCATGGAGCCTTTAAATACATAAAATGAAACAATATGTTGTCAATATTTTTCAATATGGTGAAAGTGTGACATTATCATGTAATTTGTAATGAAATAGGTTAATACAAAGAATAGAACAAATATTTATACACACGTTTGCGTTTTTATTTTGTATTAGTATACACATTTTAAACTTTTCTCAGTATGTTGTACTTTTTTGCTCAATTGTTTCATTTTTTCTGGGTTTTTTGGTTGTTTATATTATTTCTACAATGTTCCAATATTGTTGTGTCATTTGGGTAAAAAAAGAGATTGTTGAGCCAATACCCCCTTGTTATGTTGGTTTGATATATATATATATATATATATATATATATATATATATATATATAAATACATACACACATACATATATATACACACATACATATATATACACACATACATATACAAACCCCGTTTCCATATGAGTTGGGAAATTGTGTTAGATGTAAATATAAACGGAATACAATGATTTGCAAATCATTTTCAACCCATATTCAGTTGAATACGCTACAAAGACAACATATTTGATGTTCAAACTGATAAACATTTTTTTTTTGCAAATAATCATTAACTTTAGAATTTGATGCCAGCAACTCGTGACAAAGAAGTTGGGAAAGGTGGCAATAAATACTGATAAAGTTGAGGAATGCTCATCAAACACTTATTTGGAACATTCCACAGGTGTGCAGGCTAATTGGGAACAGGTGGCTGCCATGATTTGGTATAAAAACAGCGTCCCAAAAAATGCTCAGTCTTTCACAAGAAAGGATGGGGTGAGGTACACCCCTTTGTCCACAACTGTGTGAGCAAATAGTCAAACAGTTTAAGAACAACGTTTCTCAAAGTGCAATTGCAAGAAATTTAGGGATTTCAACATCTACGGTCCATAATATCATCAAAAGGTTCAGAGAATCTGGAGAAATCACTCCACGTAAGCGGCATGGCCGGAAACCAACATTGAATGACCGTGACCTTCGATCCCTCAGACGGCACTGTATCAAAAACCGACATCAATCTCTAAAGGATATCCCCACATGGGCTCAGGAACACTTCAGAAAACCACTGTCACTAAATACAGTTGGTCGCTACATCTGTAAGTGCAAGTTAAAGCTCTACTATGCAAAGCGAAAGCCATTTATCAACAACCTCCAGAAACGCCGCCGGCCTCTCTGGGCCCGAGATCATCTAAGATGGACTGATGCAAAGTGGAAAAGTGTTCTGTGGTCTGACGAGTCCACATTCAAATTGTTTTTGGAAATATTTGACATCGTGTCATCCAGACCAAAGGGGAAGCGAACCATCCAGACTGTTATCGACGCAAAGTTCAAAAGCCAGCATCTGTGATGGTATGGGGATGCATTAGTGCCCAAGGCATAGGTAACTTACACATCTTTGAAGGCACCATTAATGCTGAAAGGTACATACAGGTTTTGGAACAACATATGTTGCCATCTAAGCGCCGTCCTTTTGATGGACGCCCCTGCTTATTTCAGCAAGACAATGCCAAGCCACATTCAGCGTGGCTTTGTACAAAAAGAGTGCGGGTACTTTCCTGTTTCCTGGCCCGCCTGCAGTCCAGACCTGTCTCCCATCGAAAACGTGTGGCACATTATGAAGCGTAAAATACAACAGCGGAGACCCCGGACTGTAGAACGACTGAAGCTCTACATAAAACAAGAATGGGAAAGAATTCCACTTTCAAAGCTTCAACAATTAGTTTCCTCAATTCCCAATCGTTTATTGAGTGTTGTTAAAAGAAAAGGTGATGTAACACAGTGGTGAACATGCCCTTTCCCAACTACTTTGGCACGTGTTGCAACCATGAAATTCTAAGTTAATTATTATTTGCAAAAAAAAAAGAAAGTTTATGAGTTTGAACATCAAATATCTTGTCTTTGTAGTGCATTCAATTGAATATGGGTTGAAAAGGATTTGCAAATCATTGTATTCCGTTTTTTTTTTACATCTAACACAATTTCCCAACTCATATGGAAACGGGGTTTGTATATATATACATACATACATACATACATATATATATATATATATATATATATATATATATATATATATATATATATATATATATATAGTATACATACATAAATAGAAATATACACACACATATATATATATATATATACACACACAAACACACACACACACACACACATACATATATATATGTATGTGTATATATATATATATATATATATATATATATATATATATATATATATACATACTAAGGGTGTAACGGTACGTGTATTTGTATTGAACCGTTTCGGTACGGGGGGTTCGGTTCGGTTCGGAGGTGTACCGAACGAGTTTCCACACGAACATATTAAGTAGCGCACTGTACCTGACGGACATAAGTAGCGTACCGCACGTTGTGTAAAAAATGCACACCGAGGCACAACACAGGGCATGCTGGTGTAACGCAGGTGTCAAATACATACATTTGCAGAGACTATTAGGCTCTTGCTCTCTATTACTCTTTGGTGACTAGGGAGAGCGAGCAGCTCTCCCTAGTCACGTGACCGCCGCAGTCCAATCAGCTGTGCTTATAAACCGTTAGCAGGAAGTGGCCAGTAGACAGATTGTATTTCTGCTCAAGGTAGGTTTTTAATCTCGTTTTCACCCGAAATATTGTGCTGATGGGATTCTATACTAAATGCCTATTTGTTAACTTTATAGAGCCGACTACCAGCGCCCGATTTTTTGTCATTAAGCTGTCTGTGACTGTAGATTCGGAGTTGGTGAGTCCATATTTATGAAAATATATTAGTCTTTCTTCCATTGTTTCATTGCAACAGTTATTGTGGCATATTTCTCAATCATCCATATACAAGGTCTATGACTTGAACCAATAACAACTATTGTGTATTGAATGTACTTTTGAATGTGTTTGATAATAAGCACGTTTAGTGTACTGACCGAATTGTATAGGTCCTATTTATGCTGCTAATGGTTATTTCAGCACTTTATTGCATATTGTGATTCTGACATGTATGTTGATTTATATTGTACAATATTGAGGAAAAAACTAGAACCTGTTCTGAATACTTTATAATACAATTAGTGTTATTTAATGAAGATATTTGATTTGTGTACACATTGATTTATAAGGATGGTCCTGGTTCTTACACAGGCCAGGCTTCTCTTAATGATGGCGAGCTAAGGAAAAAAAGCATCTAGTCCAAGGATCGTTCTTGGGAGATTCCAGCCAGGAACCCCACCACCTGTTCTGTCTGGGCTGGTAGGAGGCTCTCGAGCCAACCCTCTACACATTTTCACCCTTAACCGCAGCACATGGACTGTACTGCTTTACTCTCCAAAACCTTTCTCCAAGAACTGTATTATCTGAGCTGATATTTAAACAAGATCCAGAGACACTAAATAATTGAATTGGAACACACACAGAGCTATTTCTATTTTTGGGCAGAATTATTATAGTGTTCCCAAAGTTAAAAGGATAAAGCCATTGTTTACAAATTTGGTAAATAAATAACCCAAAAATTTATATTTTGTTGTTTTCTTACTGTACCGAAAATGAACCGAACCGTGACCTCTAAACCGAGGTACGTACCGAACCGAGATTTTTGTGTACCGTTACACCCTTAATATATACACATATTATAGTGTCTTCAAAGTGTGCCGTTTTTTACTGAAGTAGAGAATTTTGTCAAGGCTAGAACCAATTATTCGTGTTTACATGCATGGATTCTTATGGGGAACTCTACGTAACTATACAAACGTTTTGGTTTACAAACCATGTTCAGGAACAAATAAAGTTGGTAAATCCAGATTCCACTGTATTCGGTACTGACGTTACTGGAAAAAGCAGGCACCGATGTATTTTTGGAGTGTAGGTATTAACTTGGTATTGAAGTATTAATACTTTTGACCACCGTACAGCTGAATATTATATTAACGCACCTGAGCGAGCAGGAGGGAAGCGGTGTGGCAGTTCAGTTGACTGCTGATGTCCTGGCTGTAGTTGGCTTCCTGGCCAGCAGGGGGCAGCGTCTCCCTGAGCACAGCTGAGCTCAACACCTGAAGCTGCTCCACAGGTGAAGAAAGGAGCGACACAAGCCTGTTTTGAAGGTCTGTGGGCAACCTTTGGTTAATTATAAAAAAAAAGATGATTTATTTAGAGTAGAATCAGGGAGATGTAGTATTTCCGAAGAACAAGATAACATTTATGCAGAGCGGGTAAACATAAAAGCAAGAACTGTGTAGTGGGAAGGTTTAAAATACTGTATGTGGTCAATGTAGAGCAGTTTAACCCTTACGTTCTGGTATACTTTGTAGCAGAGAGAATGAGGTGCAGCCTTTGCAAAGAGTCAATAGTCTCATGGCCGAGCTCTTTTCCCTGGAGCAGCTTGATTAATCTGCTGTAAAACTTCTGCAGCTCAGGCTCCTGGATCCCCCTGGAAAAGGTGTCATGATAAACCATTTAAAAATTATGCCGCCCAGCATTGCTAGGATATTTTCTTTTAGCTTTAACAGCGACATTCGGCTACAAAATAGTCAATATAATTTATGTATTTACTAGTCGTATTGGATATATCTATGTTAAAATGTGGCCATATCCTTACCGTGCTTGTTTAATGAAACTTTCTGAGCCGTGGGAGTACATATTGACTACTACAGCCCAGCTAGGAAGCAGCTAACTGGAAAATAAACAGTGCAACCCGGAACCATGTCCAGACTGAAACTGCGTGACGCGTGTTAGTTCCGCAATAGGGAAGCACAGGGGGGTTATTAAAATACAAAAACAAACAAACTACTCGTCATTGAAATACAATAAAACCACAATAGAATAATGATATTTTCAGAAGTTTAATTTTTTGTGGTGGTCATGTCTTTTCACTTATTGACTCTTCAAAACAGCAAGTGTTTAATTTAACAGCAAAATAGCAAAACAAAACATCTAACATACAATTATAAAATAAGAACAATTAGAAAATACTATACTATTGAAATTAATGTAGTACTGTAACAAAGACATTGGAAGACACCTCTTAATAATCACAGAATAAATAATAATGAGGGTGTAATGACCAGTTGCTCTAATAGCTTTTTATGGTGTCCATCCATCCATTTTCTACCGCTTGTCCCGTTTTGGGGTCGCGGAGGGTGCTGGAGCCTATCTCAGCTGCATTCGGGCGGTAGGCGGGGTACACCCTGGACAAGTCGCCACCTCATCGCAGGCTTTTTATGGTGTATAGAATATATTTTTATTTTATTTTATTTACAAATGAAGTGTAATTCTGGTCGTCGTCGTCCCCTCCCGGACCAAGGGACAACGCGAATGCGCAGTTGGATCAAAAGAGACGTCAGAGACGCTTTGCTGAACCAAAAGTTGCTTTATTACAAGCGAGCGTCATTTAAACAGATCTGCAAATCTTAGTC